>NC_085010.1:20967887-20987887 GCF_963854185.1 Sardina pilchardus
ACACTCACACACACACAAATGTGTAGGCAGCAGTTTCTCACAGCTGTATAAACCTGTATGATTTCTAAACCCTACACTCTTCTAATCAGGACAGTAGTGGAAACCTGCCCTGTGCTGCTATGGGTGACATAAAAAGAAGCAGACCACAGAAACAGTGGAACTAGCGCTAGCCTATCACGGACACTGCAGTGCATTAGAATGTGCCTAGAATGCTTTACAATCTGGGACTTGAGTGACTAGGCCATAGCAGAACTGATTCTGCTCTCACGCCATCACTGCTTTTGCAAGTATCTACATGAAAGTGGTGCTCCTTTAAATGCTCCTGCATGTGGGGAGTTTGGGCGCCCAGAGGCATTATGAAAGAAGAGTCTCCCAAAGTCCCCCAACCCCAGCCCCAGCCCCAGCCCCAGCCCCTCCTCTCTTCTCTTCTCCTCTCTTCTCCTCTCTTCTCTTCTCTTCTCTTCTCCTCTCTTCTCTTCTCCTCTCCTCTCCTCTCTTCTCCTCTCTTCTCTTCTCCTCTCCTCTCTTCTCTGGAAACTTCCTTTAAGGCAAGCAGTGTAAAATGACCCTGGCTTCACCGTGTCTTGTGACTACTTGAAAAGCGCGACTAGAGAGTGCCGAGCTTGGCAGAGCGTCGCTCTTCACGCGCGCAGAGAGGAAGGAGAGAGAGGGCGCGAGGGGGGCAAATGGGGGCAGCATTAGCCACTTCCTGTGCGCGGCAGGGGAGCCCGGGAGATCGTTTCCTGTCAAGCTGTGCTAAAGACGACAGACGCTACTAGCTACAGAGCGCTGATTTCCAATGAGATCCTCACGCTAACTCAACTGGAAAAGGGGGCTAACGGGTTAGGTGTGATGCCAGGACCAGCCTGGTGATGTATCTGTGCTTGAACACACCATCTTCTGTCATGGAGTACAATAGTCTGCAAATTGTAGATTACAGAGCATATTCCAGCCCATCTGATAAACACATTGGTTGCATATAATAGCCCCTGTAGCTCCGTCAGAAGAACCAAACATGGCATCGATTCTCAGACAACAATGTCTGTGTTAACTCTGTCTGTATTGGCAAGTGACCATGATTAAGCGTATGCAAAAGAAAAGCAAAAGCTGTCTACTGAAGACTATGAAACCCATAACACGTTTTGAGACATTTGAGACATTTGATTGAACACTTTCGCAATCACAAAAATGACCCAAGAACGTATACTCACAGGATGGAACAATGAACTGTGGCTCTGTGTTGCCGGCATATCCAATCTTCGTGTATCTAGATGAAAGGAGAGATAAAAAAAGACTTTTAATTGCATATCTTCTTACATATTTTTTTGCTGCATCCCAGTATCACAGATATAGTGAGTAGCCTTATTCTTTTATTTTTTTTTTATATGTGTAAGGGCTCTCCATAGCTAATTTGAGGACAGTCTACGATACATGCACCAAAATTGCTATTGATTTAACAATTTTAGCGCATCAGACGGAGAAGCGGCAGTGATTACCGCATCGGAAAAACAATGAAAACCTATTTCTACAAACTGCTGTTTGATGGCTATGATTGGAGTGTCCTTAGCACCCTAGTTTGAGACTGCAACAGACAGCTTGACTGCTCTTGATGAGTTTTGAGCTGTGAGTCTGCAACAGCAGCACTCGGCAATTGTGCGTGTTCTGTCATGTACATCTAGCCATGAGACTGTCAAGACTGACCGAAAGCCTTGACAAGGTCCAACAAGCACTGCTATTACGCACACCAAAACCCCAGGGCATTCAACCTGGAGATTACCCAAAACAAATAGCCCAGAGCTGATTGGGATCCTGTCAGAGCAGTTCAGTGACCAGTTTATAAATATATCAAAGCGTGAGCTAGTTATTGACCCTAAGGTATGGCATTAAGAAAATCCGAATCATCCACTATTAACGGTATCATACACTTATCATACACTTCCCTTTCTCTCTTCCTCTGCCACCACCTCCACCTCCAACCATCTCTTTCAATACACTTGACTAGTGCCTCAACATCGGCACCCTCATCCTCTGGCAGTACAATTTATTGTTGGGGTATTTGCTACCTAAGGTCTGCTCTGCATAGTAGTATCTATTGCTACCTAAAGTCTCCTCTGCATTGTAGCCTGAATCGTGTTCCTCTTGTTCCTAATTGTGTAAGTCGCTTTGGATAAAAGCATCTCCTAAATGAATAGAATAGAATGTAAATGTAATGACGACTAGGATAACTCACTTACTGGGGTGGGAGGCATCTGTTCCTTTGCTATTGCTTATTACACTGCCTTGGCCTGAGTGATTGTTGCCACTAGTCTGTGCTTGTTGCAGCTGCTCTCTCTCAACTGGCCTCTACAGTACATAACTTTCCAAAACTGACATCTGATCTGGGGCCTGTTGTTATGAAGGCTGTGGGAAAAAAGAGGTAGGATTGGTGCGTAAATAACTGATCTGGGAGCCCCCGCCCATCACCCGCTCCCAAGCACCTTGGCAGGTAAGGGCGGGGTCAGACAGCATTCCACAGTGAATTCCCTACTTGTCCAGATAAGTCACATTATTGCAGCAATCACTGCCGTGAAAAATGTTTGCCCCGGGTTCTCCCTGTGTAAAAAATACTGTCTGTTTACAGTTTAAATACTAATTATTTAAACACTGCACTTAAGAGTGGACATACCGTTGACTGAAAGTCTAAACTTCTCCCTAGATGAAAAAGTTATATGGCAAGAGGAAGTAACCAATATAAAATAGACCACAATGACGACTAGGGAGCTGCATACACTGGGCGACACGGTCACAGGGGACAATACCTTATAAGGAACTACACCGTTTCAACAGTAGCGTTAAGGCAAAAATGAACACTAACGTTATAGAAGCGATCAGAGTCAGCAAATAATTTCTACACGTGCAAAACAGTTGTAATCCATATAATTTCCACTGGACGCAAAATAGTGTGCAATGCCGTCAGTTTATTGCAAGGAAGTTACTCAATTTTCGCCCAAATCGTTACTGAACTCGCCTGCATTGTGGCCAGGAAGTAGGAACGAGATCTGCATAAGCGACCGCTGTCAGATTTGGCAACAAGACTCCGCTAACTAGCTAGCTTTCTAGCTATGGCAGCTATTATCTGGGCTAGCCTTGTTGACAAGCTAGCTGGCAGCGATATTATCGAGCAGCTACAAGCTATCTGACCTATTTAGCTAATAAACTGGTATTACAATGACCCATGAAACAGAATAATGTGCAAAAACAGAGTGGCATCATTATCTTATTTCATGGTCACAAATGAGGAAGTTAGTGTCGACCAGCCTATTTGCTCACTGCTGGCCCCATCTTATGAATATCCGTGGGTAGCTAACTAGTGTTAGCATGGTTCGCCGATGCATAGTAATGAATGAAAAAATAACTAGCTGACTCTTTGTGTCATTGCATACATGTCAATTCCTATACAGCATTAGCGAGACTTTCTACACATATTATTTCCATGTCTAGTTTCATTTGTGCAAAGAATCTTGTAGAAACTGATCCCTGAACACACCCAAAATTTCCGCCCAAGCTACCTGATATGCCAGCTCTGAAAGACGAATGCTGACTGGCTAAGTTAGCCAACTAGCTAGCCTGTTGGTCCAGCAGTCAAATATCTAAGTACCAGCTATGCTAGCAAGCTATCACAGCAGCAGCAACTTACCCCGTGCCACAATCAACCACGCACGCCGGTAACCGTCCTGCCATCGTTTGTTTTCTGTAGAACTAATTTACTTTGCCTAAATTTTGTATTTAAGTGGTTAAATTGTAGATTTTTCTCTGTCTCGGGTAGAGGTAAGACCGTCAGAGGCGGAACCCTGAACCCGAACAGAGAAGCGTCTACTTCCGCAATTAGTTCCAGTCAACGCGGAAGCTGCAAATGGCTGACGTAAGGTTGAAAGCAGAAATACGGGCTACAGTTTGCTGGAAGCAAAATCGAAGACCAGCCCAATTTGACTCTCAACAGCTTAAGATTTCTTCTCCCTTTACAGTGCGTTAGGGGATGCGCAGTCGAAGTAGCATCACCAATCCTTAGGTTTCTCCTTGGCCATTAGCAGACAGCTTTGGTGCACACTGGAGGATGGTGAACCTGAGCAGGCTGGTGAACATCTGTCTTGGACATCTTGACATACCCCACATACCAAAGGCCAGTCTGGACTTAGAAGTCGTGAGTGAATGGAAAAGCTGAAAAGAAATGGAAATGGAAACTCACTTGTGCTTTTTTCCACCTTATTAGTGATCCAGAAGTGTATTTGAGAATTGGCACAATTCAGTTTTTTTCCCGGCTAGGCCTGCAGTGGTTCTTAAACTTTTTGTCTGGGCAGTCTGACCTCCCCTAAAAAAAACATGGGCCACGACCCCCCTCTCTCCAACAGGCGAAATTTGGTTTCAAAATGTTGCGAGATGAGCATTGGAAGCAGAGGCAGAAAATGACCTCTTTCATTGGTAGGCTATGTCAACAACACTAAGGGCAGTCAATGCAGCCTTTGACCATCTGATTTAATACGTCCAAAGGATGACTAGCATTTATCCAATGTAGGCCCATAACTGGCACTCTTATTGTGGCAAAAAAGTTCTGGCACTAGGCCTAGATACAGCCTCTTCAAGCTCATTATGCAAGTGACACAGGTAAAGATTCGAGTTTGCATCAACAGAGCATCCACTTTCAGTGGAACATTATGGAAATACTATGAATTGTAAAGCCAATATCTAAAGCTATTGAATATCCCAGTTTTTACAACATGTTGGTCTAAAAACCTTTAGAAGAATGTCTTTAATTCAGCTGCAAATCATTTTGTGACACCTCAGATATTTTTGCCGACTTCCCTGGGCGTCACAACCCCCAGTCTAAGGACCACTGGGCTAGTCTGTAGTACTGTAGTACTGTATTTGTACTTTGGGAATTATAGGCTATAGGATTGTCTAGAGAAACACATGAAAAATCAGGTCACTTCAGTGTTTTGTTTTATATTCATTTATTTAATTAGATACCCTGGGGCCTTGGGGTTTGGGGACAGCCATAGTTTACAGCCTACAAAACAAGCAAAACGGGAATCCTGGCTTCCAGCATACCACATGACTCTGGAGAGAAATGGAATAAGATGTTAGTTTATATCTAAGTTTACGAAATTTATAATAGATACATAATCTATTGTCATTAACTAGGCCTATGTGTTTGCATAGGCTATATACGTATACGGTTGATCTAGGCTATATATTTTAAACATCCACTGAATATTTCTTCACAGAGCTAGTGCATTTAACCTTTATACAGGACTAACAATCTGCCAATATAATACAACATAATTTGAATTTATATATCAATTGTTGATATATAGGTGTTCATTTCAGTTTGCCCATATAAGGCTATAAAAGCAAGACCCCTCCCCCATACATGCTATTCCAACTTCTGTCTGCAGAGGGCGATGAAAGGATGTGATGAAAGGCTGTTTACATTACACCCTGAAGAGCTTTTCAAAAGGGTATTAATCCTAGTGTTGTGGTGCCTGGATAATCTGTCTGACTGAAATACCTTTATTCCGCCCTGTTCACTCAAATTCAGCCTCACACTAATTTAATGCATTTCATGTTTTTATCTGAAGCTGCTGATAATACAGACAGACAAATTACAGAGATATAAACGAGAACATTGGTTTCCCTTCTATTGAAAATGTGAACAAAAAGCACTCTGCATCCCTCTTTGGCATCCCCATTAGACTGAAGCCATTGTATGATTTAATAAATTAATTATACATTTTCCCCCCAACATTTTGTTCCATTCATGCTTTTGGTTTGAACTCCGTTCGGCCCTGAACAGTGCACAAACCTCTTCCTATTAGCGACACTGAGCCACAGGAGCTGTGGACTGTCTTAACAGTGAAAGCAAAACTAGGATAGGCATTTACATGTGTGGGCATTTCAGATGACCACAACTGATGATGATTGGCATACAGCTAACAGGGCTGAGCCTCTTATGAGTCATAATGCACAATGGATTCAAACGAACAGTTTAATCACAGTTTAATACTTTAGAACAGCCCCAGGTAGATTGATTTTACAGAGAAACGACTGTAATTATTCCCGCAGTAAACCCAGAGAGCTTCATGTCTGACTGTTGATTGAGGGAAGAGAGAAATGTCTCCCGGAGGACCTCTCACGTACTCCCGTCTCTCTCTCCCCTGTGTGCTGTTCAGTGGGTTTGCAATATGGCCGCCACAGGGCCTTTGTGAACTCATCATCTCGAAGACCTCCCAAGAAATATAGCCCTTCTGTGTTTGTTTCGCACCACTCGATACGCGTCGCCCCCCCCAAGCAGTATATTGCCTATAGTCCCTTGAACTAGTGGATCCTGCTGCTGTTCCTAGATGATAATCATTGATTTATCTGCCTCAGGGGAGAGAGAGGAAGACTAGAGGGGGGAGGTGGTGGGCTGGTAAGATGGTGTTTCCCCTCCACATCGTGTGGAGGATGCCTGATAAAGAAGAGGTATTAGCGGAGGTATAGCTCACGGGTGTCTGTCTGGCTGGATCCATCACACCAAGTGAGGATCATCAGACACAACTATACACACCCAGTATCCAACATTCCAGAACATTGGATATCTCCTCTACTCTCCAGGCGAGGCTATCGTTCACCTTGACACTTCCTCTTTCGGCGCATCTATCCTCACAGTCAACTTCCCCTCCCTTGCTTTAAAACAACACCATCGAAGAGGAAGTGGATTGTGTGCTGTGAGCAGAAAGCTTTTTTTTTTGCCTATCAATAGAACATGAAAACCACAGCTCAATAGGCTGTGGTCTTTCTCTAACCAGTCGGAGTGAGCCTTCATACCTTTGTTATGTATATTAAAGGGGCAGTCAGAGTTTGTACTCCAAGCCCATACAATATTTTGTCACATTCCTCTCCTCACGATCTGCTAGTTGCCCACTCTGTGAGTATACTGTAAATAACTCGGTCTGGCAGCCCAGGCTCCAAAAACTGAAAAGAAACCAAGTTGGGGTATAGCCCCCACCCAAAATAAAAACAAAAATGTGTGGATCTCTGAGAATACTGAAGGGAGGGGCGAGCTACCTCTCTGGTGTGGTTCGTTTGGCCCTTGGTTAAAATATAATGTAAAAATATAATGTTTGTTAATAATTTGAAATGTAAACAAACATAAGCAAACAGTCTTCCTGCGCAATCGCTGATCGCACCTTTAATAGGCACATGATGTATAGGAATTCCCCTTTTCATTATTTTCAACATACAAGGTAGCCATTATAGTGCTTAGGGGCTACCCAGCTGGTCTAAAACCAATGGGGGGTCATGCCCATACCTGTGACTGTGTTACACATACAGGTATTCAGGGCACACCTGGCCAATGAGACTCCAATCAGTGAAGTATTAGTATTTGTTTATTATCTAGATCATTGATATTCTATTAGCATTACTTTGTATTATGATATTTTCCTTAAAGCAGCATAAAAGAGTGTTTGGTATCTTAAAATAATGTTTCCAAAATCATGTCAGCAGTTCATCAACTCGTAACAGAGTGAACGACACTTCTGCATTCCCTTCGCGGCTCTCTATTGGCTAGAACCATCATTTTTAAGGCAAAAGACCTACATTGTGTTGCTTTAACTGATCCTTTGAATATGGAATATTTTTGCTGTTGAAATTAGTTAGAAGTTTGTGCCTGTGTCTTTTTCTCAAAGACACAGATCATTTGCCCTGTGGCATATACATTATCCCGTTGCTGGTGCCATGTCTAATCACTCGTCTTCTCTTTCAAGCTCAGTGATTTTTAGAAAAGCCTTATGAACCAGAGAGCCTGCACATCTAATTTTTCAGCATCATTATGGTCTGCTTTCCGAGAATGTTATTCATATTCTTGTAACGCATGCATGCAGTTGGGTGCAGCCTTCTCAGACAGCACTCTCAAACTATATGCTCTGAAAAATATATTCACTCTAGAGTCAAGGAGACTCTCATTTAATCCCCATTTAAAGCTTGGTGTGTGTACCCATGGGTAACCCATTGCACTCCTTCCATTCAGGACCGAAATACATATCAGTGTCAATATCAGTTAGTATAAACGTTGCTGAAACTCTGTGGCAAGTGATATTTTTTATGACATTTTGGCCACATTTCTAACCCTCTAACTGAATTCACAGTGCAAGTATGTGGCCATATGGGACTGTGGGGTGGTGTTGGTTAGCAACAACTTCCGCACCTCCGGGGCATCTATAGCTAATGCATAATTGATGTCAATGGCAAATTGTGTATTTTAGATTTTATTTTATAGTTTTTGCTATCTGGCAACAACTTCAAACCTGGACGCATCACTGTGAGTCTGTGAAGGTGCACAGCCTTTGAACGCATTAGTTTGCTTTCGAGTCCCATTTCCACAGCTCTTTATTCAATCCCATCTGCATTCCAATGTGACTTCTCCATACTTTAAAAAAAAAAAAAAAAGAATTGCATCTGAGCACTTAGTTGCATGATGAGCATGATGAGTTCCGCTTGGCAGATTACTTATCACCGAAAAACGCAGTGCTGGCGCAAGTCATTTATTACCGCGCTGCGCCGCCACAGCTCAGCACGCGGCACACAATGCCTCGCTAACGACTCACATTTTTCAGGCCCGTATTTGGAACTCTGTCTGACCCGACGTGATTAATGTGCAAGTAAACAGTGGTATTTTGTGGGCAAATGAAAAACGCCACGTTGAATTATGTCCGTTTCGGCTGCTGCGGTTGGTGGGCACCAAGGAAGCCAATGTGACTGTGCACGTTTTTTTTTTGGCGATGGGTGGGGGGGGGGGGGGGGGGGTCCTTTGCGCTCAAATTACCTCCGGGGGATCTTTTGCATAAAACTGAAATTTCTATTTGTCATGGGGATTTGATTCAATTACAAGCTGCTTGTGACGGTTAGATAGGCTACCCTCTGTGTCCTAAATTATGCATGCAGCTTGGATTTGAACAGAATTGCGGGGATCTATCTATGCCCCACCGACCCGGTGAAATATTTATATCATCGGTCTGGCATGTCGATAAGAGAGGGTGGCCCGTTCACCTCATGAAATTGGTTTTAATGATGCTCTGAATAGCGGCACTGTCCGTCTGTTCATGAACTTTTAACCGTCAAATGGGTGTGGAGATTGACAGCTACATCAGATTGCAGAGAGGCCTTGGGCAGAATCCCATCAGTCAGCACTGCAGATCTCCTCATAAAGTAGTCCGTGTTAGTGTCTCAAGTGTTGTGTGGAAGTAGTGCCAACTAGGTCAGGGTTCTTGGAGAACTAGAGAGGAGTTACTCATGTGTTATTCTTCAAATGAATGATCATATGCACATCCAAAGCCATCTAAAGTATAGTGCAGACTGCATCAGTGATTCAACAGGTGTGCATTTTTTAGACATGTTGCTGAGAGAAGGTGTCTTTGGAGCAGTCACCTATGGAAAATAAATCTCTTATCTGTTATCTGTGTTTAAACCCCTATTGTTGGGGTGACGTCTCACAGATATGAGAGTCACAAAGGAAGTTTTGTGTGAATTCAAGGAGACATGGAGTTGTAATAACACCCAACAACGCAGAACACCACCTCATCAAGAGGGTCAATAGAGCTTGATGGCTGGATCAGGATCGAGGATTAGATGATGATTTATTGTAGCTGGTACAATAAATTAGTAACAGAACACAGGCAAAGATACAACAAAACTGTCAACATGACGTACCTGATCAGGTAAAGGCTGGCTGCCCAATGATATAAGGCCATATCAGTATTGAAAAACTAAGTTAAAGACATTTTCTGTCATTTGTGACAACATCATTTGCTCTTCGTCACTGGCAGGAATGTCTTCGTTGTTCAGCTGTCTTACCACCTCAAAAGGCTTTCCCCTCTCCCGCAGGGATGGTACAAGAGCTCATACGGTTCACAAGGGCTCAGAAGGGGACTGTCATGAAGTACATCATCACGACACTCTTTGTCTCGCAGTAGAGAGTAGAGAGTTCCTGAAGTTATTATCGTAACCTTTTGTGCATATTATGCCATTCATCTTTATCGGTGCAGTGACTAAAGCTGATGATGCAGAAGGCAACTCTCTGAGCAAGTTTTGCCCAGCAACAGAAATGTGTGGTTCTGGTATGTTCCCATTGATTTTTGGAGCCTTTAATCTTCAACAGACAAATTCTCATGATCATTGAATCAGATACAGTACATGGGACCGGTAATGTGGTTGCCCAGCAACATTGCTCAAAGAGTTGTCCCATGGAAAAAAACTGGGTTCTTGGGGTGCTGTATAGAACCGCAAGCTTTAAAGGGACACTTCACCGATTAGCATTAAGCTTTGTATCTTTAGAAAACCAGTCATGTTTTTGAATGGTCGTGCATCATTCCCTCAGTTTGCCTTGAGATGGGAGAAATACAGATTTCAATGAAGCCCATGAATAGGACTTCCTGCTTAGTTCCCTTAGTTCCCTGCTTCCCTTAGTTTCTCCCATCTCAAGGCAAACTGAGGGAATGATGCATGACCATTCAAAAACATGACAGGTTTTCTAAAGATACAAAGCTTAATGCTAATCGGTGAAGTCTTCCTTTAAGAAAAACCCTTTGACGAACTCTTCAAAATGGTTTAAAGAACCATTTAAGGGTGCCATAACGTATGAAGCATTATTGGTTCTATTATATATAGCCTAGCATCTTTTTTTCTAAGAGTGTGTCATCATCACCTAATACTGAGCATACTAGCAAACAATGCCTCTCTGACTGGCAGGCACTCAATTCTCGATCCTAGGAGGTACCTCACAATCTATACGCTAAAATAAACTTCAAACCCTTGGCTTGGTCTCCCTGGTCTTCCAACAAGTGTTGGCATTAGCTTCAGAAGCCATCAATCACTGAGCTGAATCCATCAATCACAAATGCTAAACAGCTCCCATCATCATGGTGGACATCATTGATTCTCTTATGGGAAACTAAAATCCTTCAACCGTCTTTGGGGAAAGAAAATGTCTCAGAGCATGGTTATGATAGAATTCTGTGCAATTCCTGAGTTATATTAAGGGTGAAAGGGATTAAATTGGCAGTGATGAATGGTGCTTTCATGCTTTGCCTCAGTCCACCTCTCTCTCTCTCTCTCTCTCTCTCTCTCTCTCTCTCTCTCTCTCTCTCACACACACACACACACAAACTGGCACTGTGGCAGGGAGAGAGGTGGGCACCAATACATCAAAAACGATTTTGTTATAAACTATAATACTGGCTCATGAAATGAAATGTAACAAAATAAAATACAAAATACTGATGTAAAAAAATGTATTGCAAGAAAATACAAATAATTTGTCATTTGAAAATGCAAAAATACCCAGTCAATAATCTTAAATCTTTTGTATGAAAGGTCAAAACACCAGAGGTTCTTCTTAGAACATCGGTGACTTACTCCACAGAATAATAACGTGGGTAGATTGGTCTGCTGTAAAACTCCATGAGGTAAAGGCTCAAAAAGTTGGATGGAAAATAAAAGCAAAAGCACAAAATATATTATATGAAGGGCTCACACTAGTTACTTGAATGAAAACTGGATTTCAAACCAATGTAACATGGTTGGTCTTCGTTGCCTTAATGCCGTTTTCAAGAGGAGTTTCTTCTCCTGCGTTCAAAGCCGATTCACTGGTAGGCAGCCCGGTCTACAGGGTGTACCACATGATTTTTGTGCATCTAACTTGGACATTGCAATTGGCAACATCAGAAAATATGGCTAAATCTTTTACCAGTGATAACCTTAGCCTATTTGTATGGTTATAAGTAGTATGTTTGGCCTCAGCCGTGGCGTGACTGGCTGGGGCACCTACACCACACGCCGGCGACCCGGGTTCGAGTCCCGCCCCGTGGTCCTTTCCGGATCCCACCCCAACTCTCTCTCTCCCACTCACTTCCTGTCTCTATCTCTACTGTCCTATCCAATTAAAGGCATAAAAAGCCCCAAAAATATACTTAAAAGATAAGTATTTAGGCCCTATGCGATGCAATTTGGGACTATTTGAGGAAGAAATAGTCCCATAGTATTTGATCTTACATGTAAGTATTTAATTATTTCAAATAGTCTAAATACAATCAATCCCTCAAGGTATATTTTATTACAAACCACATTTGACTTGTTTTTCAATTTTGCAGAAAATACACATGACAACATACGCTAAAAGTAATTAAAACATATTTCAAATATATCCAATTAACATACTACCCATGTCTGGGCAGGGAGCAGACTCCTTTGCCATGATTCTGGATGGTTGTTGACTATTTGTTTTATTTGATGAGGAAGATAATGGAATCTCAGGTGTTTTAGTGATGTGGCCAGTAGGTGGCAATATGCATTTATGTTTGGGACCATTACCATTATATTCAAAATGTGCATGGTTTCAGTTACTTTGTGTGTGTGTGTGTGTGTGTGTGTGTGTGTGTGTGTGTGTGTGTGTGTGTACTTGTGTGTACTTGTGTGTACAGAGGTTATATATAGTAGGCTACTCTAATAGCCTAATGTCCTTATGGGTGATAGATTCTGACAAGCTCCTAAAGTGCGATCACATTCATCCTCTGTAATAATTTGCCATTTGTGTGAATATGATAAGCCACAAAAAGTCTGCGGACATTTTAAATCAGGATTTGTAGTAATCCTAGTCGTCAGTGTTTTACTGATGTGCCACAATATAAGTGTGACCTGTTGTATTTCAGTTGAACTCAGTATAGTGGGCATATTGGTTGCCCATACAAACACCTGCAGAGAAACCTCAATGTAATGAAACACAGCCTCTTTGTATATCTTTCATCTCTGTGGTGGACTCTGAGTAAAATCTGTAGCATACATTTTGTATTAAATATACTTTCATCCAGGAGGTTGAAGTTTCAGTTGGGACAGACTGGAGAGAAGTGAGTTTTGGAAAGTTATCAAGAAGTTACGAGCTGTATCATAACCGGTTGTTTTGACAACATCTAAGAGGCTGTACAGTTGTTAACTCTACAAAACAAAAGTCAGGTTGCAAGACCATGCTGGAACAGACAAGACCATAGAAAAAGAAAAGCGGAAACATCAAAGTGCAACTTCAGGCTTGATTAAACACAATGTGCTTAATAAAAAGCCTGTTTACAGAGTATATATAAATACATAAATAACATACTCTGAATGACATGCACAGCGTGGGTAGCGTACAGTAAGTGCAATATTCATTGCCGCTACATCACAAGCTACTCAATATATTGACATTTACAGGCTCGTAATTTTGTTTATGGCATAGGGATGGGAAGTTATGAGGATGCTTCATTTTCTGTCCAGCATCATGTCTCCTCTTCTCTGTCCTGTAATGAAAGATGAGATGCCAGTGTCATAGCAACCGAGTAAACAAAATCTAGCTTGAAAGCATGCAATGTTGAAGCAGAGCGGTGTTGTGATGCCTTTTAAAATCTGACCTCTTGTCTTTTGGGACTCCATCCTCATTCATGTTTAGTCATTAAGCTGCCTTCAGCCTTTCTCTGCAGCATAAACAGCCACATGGTTTTGTAATATTTTATATTGGTTGAGCCAGAGAAATATACAGCACCCCCCCAGACATTTAACAGTAGAAATATCTAGCATTCCAGATCTCAAATATCCACCCATTTCTCTGCATTCAGTTGCTTCGAATTACACAGTTCATCCGCAAAACATGTTTTGGATGGACACAAAACCTTGCTCGCAGTGCAGTGATTGGCACACATTTTTGTTCAAGATAAGATCCACTCCAAATCTATAATCTATGTGCATCACTCAGCCTGAATAGCCATTGTGCCTCCGTTTTTCGGCAAAACAGCTTCGGCTTTGCAAGATTCACTGGCGGCTTACGCATTCTTGCGCATTCTTGGTCTGGGCGATGACGCTGTTTGAAGGTTTGCAGGCAGATCAACTCATTTCCATCAGGCTCTTCAGTCCTCAGCACAGTCCTCACAGACACAATCTGTGGAGAAGGGTAAATGACATCTACTGGGCCACTAGGAGATGCATGGGGGGGGGGGGGGGGACAGGCGCATTGGAAGTGGAGAAAATGAGTTGTTAGAGTGCCGGAGAGAATAGCATCCTTATCCTCATGTTATTACAACTTATTTCACTTAATGTTTGATTTAGAAACATTGTCACTGCTTAGCAGCAGGCCATGGTTATAACCATTGCTTATTTATGTTTATTTAAAAAAAAAAAAAACATTAGGGCTACTATATAACTATATGTATGTGATACTCAAATGACTATGTTTTTGAGGTTATGCATCTAGCAATCAAATGTGCCTATACCAATCATAAGAACAATCATAAGAACACACTTATAACTGTGTGTATCAATTACTTGACCAGATTGGTCTAGAGAGCTAATCCATAGTGCAATGATATAAGTGTGTAGGCTATCTCTGTACACAGATGTATACACACAGCATGCCATTTGAGCCACGGCATGAGTGACATGATTATGAATGAGTCTCAGTGATCATTTTTCCCCGAAAAAAAAAAAAAAACCTCATGCATTTTTCATGGACTATTCTTAGAGAAATGAGACATGTTTTTCGAGGGTCCTTCCAGCTCGCCCAAATCAGCGGCGGAGTGGGACGAGGCGATGACCCGCGTCCCTGTTATTTGGGCAGAAGGATGGTGGGAGGGTCCTCCTGTCCGCGGGAGTGTGAGGACTCATTAATTCTGAGTGATAAACTGCACTGGACACATCATGGCCCGCAGCAATCCTGGAATCACTTACTGCTGAGAGTGTGTGTGTGTGTATGAGAGAGAGGAGGGAGGAAATGACTAGAGGTGAGGAGTGTACCAAAGATGGATGTTTGTTTCTCTATCTCTCAATCTCCCCCCACCTCTCTCTCTCTCTCTCTCTCTCTCTCTCTCTCTCTCTCTCTCTCTCTCTCTCTCACACACACACACACACACACACACACAAACAAATACATAAAACATACCTCAGTAGAAATCATGCACATAATACATATAAACATGCATGAGCCCTCTGAAATGCAAAAATGAGGTACAGTATCAAAACTCACGCAGATAGAAACACACACACACACACACACACACACACACACACACACACACAGACACACACACTTCCCGCACATAACAATGTCACGTCTTGGTGCCAGCATGCACTTCCTGACTGACATTTTGAATCATGGGCCATATAGCAGATGCACACCTCACTCTGGTAGATTGGTGAGCGTTCAAGCAAATGAGAGACACACACACGCAGGGAAGGAGTGTGTCTGCGGAAACACCTGCCAATAAAACAGAAAACCTCCATTATGACACTTTTAAAAGTCACTGGGAATTTGCCCCTATTTATGCCCTGGCCAGAAAAGCAATTCTCAATTAAAATGTCATGCAGTATTTACAACACGTCTCTGCGGATTTGCCAACCGCTTCGGGCAAAGAGGAAATACATTATGTCCTTTTTTTTTTTTTTTTTACTCTTTTTTTTCCTGTGACCATTACAAGTCTGTGCTTATATTTCAGAGAAGCAGGTGTAGAAGAACTGATAGTATCTGTACAAGAAATCCCCAGGATCATCTCAATCTAGCCCAAGGGTGCATGTGTCATATTTAAGGCCTCGCGTTGTCGTGGCAACGGGAGGACACGAGGGGGTCATCTTGTGGACGTCGTTGTGTTTTTGTCTCTATGTTTTTTATGTGCGCGCTGCATCTCTCGCTGTGTGTGTGTGTCCTCGGCTCCCGTCCGGCCAGAGCATCTGTCCACTGCAGCACCTCACGTCTGAGCAGCGTACCGGGCAGGACTGGCCCCTGTTACAGGAGTGGGAAGGGAACCTTGATGGCAAGACAGCTGGACAGGAGAAGAAGAGAAGAAGAAAGAGAAACAAGGAAAAGATAGAGAGTACTAACAGTGTGAGTGTGAGTGTGTGTGTGTGTGTGTGTGTGTGTGTGTGTGTGTGTGTGTGTGTGTGTGTGTGTGTGTGTGTGTGTGTGTGTGTGTGTGTGTGTGTGTGTGTGTGTGTGTGTGTGTGTGTGTGAGTGTGTGTGTGTGTGTGTGTGTGTGTCAGTGTGTGCGTGTGTGTGTGTGTCAGTGTGTGCGTGTGTGTGTGTGTGTGTGTGTGTGTGTGTATTTGTCTGTGTCTGTTTCTGTGTCTCTGTTTGTGTGTGTGTGTGTGTGTGTGTGTGTGTGTGTGCATGCCATGGTGACATGATTATGAATGACACTTGGTGTGTGTGTGTGTGTGTGTGTGTGTGTGTGTGTGTGTGTGTGTGTGTGTGTGTGTGTGTGTGTGTGTGTGTGTGTGTGTTGAGGAGGGAGGGGTGGCTGGCTTTCAGTCCCTTGTGACGAAATCATCAAATATCATTTGATATCGTTGATATCATGTAGAGGCTGGAAATGGTATCGGAGCTGTGAGCTGAAGATATCTACTGCAGATTCTCTGAGTCTGTCAGGGAATCATTTATTTATGGTCTGTGGCAGTGGATTTCAGTCTGAGCTAAAGGCACTGATCAGGTTTCTTGACACTGAAATCACCAGACTTCAGAGTTGAAGTCTCCTCAGCATCTCTCCTTGAGAGTTTGTAACTTTCCATCAAGTCTAGACACTACAGAACTTTTAGGGGCGTTGCCGTTTGTTTTCATGAATGAGGATCAGGATGGTGGCTCTGGATTACACTGGAAGTACTCTTCTCCAGTGTAACTTCCTTTAACTCTCTTACAGAACTCATGTGGATAGATGACAGATGTCCAGTTATATGTACATATACAGTACAGGCCAAAAGTTTGGACACACCTTCTCATTCAATGAGTTTCCTTTATTTTCATGACTATTGACATTGTAGACTCACACTGAAGGCATCAAACTATGAATTAACACATGTGGAAAACAAAAAAGTGTAAAACAACTGAAAATATGCCTTATATTCTAGTTTCTTCAAAGTAGCCACCTTTGCTCTGATTACTGCTTTGCACACACTCTGCATTCTCTGGATGAGCTTCAAGAGGTAGTCACCTGAAATGGTTTTCACTTCACATGTGTGCCCTGTCAGGTTTAATAAGTGTTATTTATTGTCTTATAAATGGGGTTGGGAATCAGTTGTGTTGTGCAGAAGTCAGGGGTGATACACAGCTGATAGTCCTACTGAATAGACTGTTAGAATTTGTATTATGGCAAGAAAAAAAGCAGCTAAGTAAAGAAAAACGAGTGACCATCATTACTTTAAGAAATGAAGGCCAGTCAGTCCAAAAAATTGGGAAAACTTTGAAAGTGTCCCCAAGTGCAGTCGCAAAAACCATCAAGCGCTACAAAGAAACTGGCCGTCCCAGGAAAGGAAGACCAAGAGTCACCTCTGCTGCGGAGGATAAGTTCATCCGAGTCACCAGCCTCAGAAATCGCGCGTTAACAGCAGCTCAGATTAGAGACCAGGTCAATGCCACACAGTTCTAGCAGCAGACACATCTCTAGAACAACTGTTAAGACGAGACTG
This sequence comes from Sardina pilchardus, assembly GCF_963854185.1. Taxonomy (NCBI): domain Eukaryota; kingdom Metazoa; phylum Chordata; class Actinopteri; order Clupeiformes; family Clupeidae; genus Sardina; species Sardina pilchardus. Next base: position 20,985,375 of record NC_085010.1, read on the forward strand.
TCTGAATCAGGCCTTCATGGTAGAATAGCTGCAAGGAAACCACTGCTAAGGACAGGCAACAAGCAGAAGAGACTTGTTTGGGCTAAAGAACGCAAGGAATGGACATTAGACCAGTGGAAATCTGTGCTTTGGTCTGATGAGTCAAAATCGGAGACCTTTGGTTCCAACCACCGTGTGGACTGCAGAGTGAAGGCAAAAGGGCCAACAAGTGCTAAGCATCTCTGGGAACTCCTTCAAGACTGTTGGAAGACCATTTCAGGTGACTCTTGAAGCTCATCAAGAGAATGCCAAGAGTGTGCGAAGCAGTATTAAAAGCAAAAGGTGGCTACTTTGAAGAACCTAAAATATAATACATATTTTCAGTTGTTTCACACTTTTTTGTTAAGTATATAATTCCACATGTGTTAATTCATAATTCTAATGCCTTCGGTATGAATCTACAATTTTCATAGTCATATAGTATGAAAATAAAGAAGGGGTGTCCGAATGAGAAGGTGTGTCCAAACTTTTGGCCTGTACTGTACATACATTACATACATACTTTAAAATTTTCTGGGATTTCGTGTCATGTTTTAAAGATTTTCTTACTAGAGCCTGCTGTGCCGTCTTGCGCCTTGTACATGCCACTAGTGGTCAGACAGTATCTTAATCCTATAAATGCAAATCTACAGAGTATGGAAATGTAACCTGCGATGTGTCGAACTGTAGGGATCAGACAGCCCTGCACTTGTCCAGACTGACAAGAAAACAAAATTTCTGATATCCCAACGTAGTCGTTTATGTGTGTAGGCCTATCAGACATATTATATTTTATAGATATTTCACAGGCTGAAGGTGTTTGTGATCTCTGCATAAACAGGCAACAGATGTAACTGGAGTCCGCAAACATGGGTCTGAAGATTCTGTATGACTCATTGGATACCTCACGTTAGATGCTCTTCAAACAGTCCACGGTTAATTCCTCTTTATGAGTAAAGTTTAGACGAAGAGTCTGACACAATGTGACGTATTCCCTATCTCAGGCGACGGACTGGACCTCGTAGCGGTCCCTGTCTTTGCGGCCATAAAGCATCCTTATTGGATGTGCTGGGGGGCTGTGGTGTTTTAATCAGACGGAAAGCGCGGGGGCTAAACGCGGAGGCCGCCGCAGTCTCCCGCGGCTCCTCCTCAACGGACTCTGTGTGATTAATACGGAGCCTTTATCTTCCACCTGCCTCCGTAGTCCTGATGTATTTAGTACCCGCCCAGTGTGACTGTTAATGGGGGTACCGCGCTCCAGTGATATAGATCACCCCACTCTCTCTCTCTCTCTCTTTCTCTCGATCTATCTCTCTCTCTCTTTCTCTCTGTCTCACTCTCCCTCTCTCTATTTTTCTCTCTCTCTTTTTCTCTCTCAATCACTCGCTCTCCTTCAGCCTCAATAACATGGCGGAATCAATCAAAACAGATATTTTATTAAAGTTCATTTCCTTTATTAGCTCTGCGACCTTGACAAAGTAAAGTGGGGGATGCTGTTTATCTTCGCCGGGGCCGAGCGGCGCGCCCCTGACTGACCTGCCACTGCGGGATATTAAAGTTTCAATTCACTTTCATCAATTAGCTCGTATCGATCAGACGAGCGAGTGAACTTGCGTTCACTGATTTCAACCTTCAGAGAAGGAACGAGACACAGATAGACAGAGAGAGAGAGAGAGAAATTGCTTGATATTCATCATTACCATCACTGAGGTTGTTTGAGACATATCACAGGAGTTTGCCTAATTAATCCAAGGGAGTCTAATTGAGCTCCTGTGTGGGGTAATTTATGCAGTAACATGTGCACCACCGGAGCCATTCTGAAAGGATGCAGTCAAATGCGTGAGCCGGAAGAAAAGATTGATGATTGATTCATACCACTCACCCCGACAGATAGAAAGATAGAAATTCCTACAAGGAAATGCTGATGCCTCCAACTTTTTTCCCCCCTCCCGCTCCTTCTATGCGAGAGAAGAAGGCAAAGAGGTGGAAAAAAAAGTCATGCCTCATTGATGTGTCCCCGGACTGAATTTGACTTTGAAATATAGAGGTCTCCGCGTAGCTAGATGATGGCTATTTATCCCAGTCAGGTTGTTCACAGGCTGGTGGAGCAGATGACAAACTAGGGCCACAGCCCTAATCAGGCCTGTCCTTAAAATAAGCTCATCAGTATTGAAAGGCTGCTTTTCCCAACTCCCGCCCCCACCTCTGTCCTCACCCCCATCCCATTCTCTCTCTCTCTCTCTCTCTCTTCTCTGAGACCGCCGCTAATGGCGAAGCCTCCAATGATTACCCTTCTCCAGTCATTAATATTTCCTGGCTTCGGTCCTAATACCCGTATATTGTAAACAAGCTTGATATTGGGCCGAGTCCCTTGTGGATGCCGTGTGTGTGTGCGTGTGCGTGCGTGTGTGTGTTGGGGTGGGGGGTGGGTTGAGTCTCTCCACCAGGCTCTAATGTGACTGTGTTTGCGCACACATCATTAGGCCGTGGCCTAG
>NC_085010.1:20992887-21020387 GCF_963854185.1 Sardina pilchardus
ACTTTTGGGCCATTTTCCTTCACAGAGGAGTTCATAATATCAGTGGAAAAAATATTTTCATTTCAGCCTGTAGGCTATAGCCTTCGACACAAAAAGGTTATATGTGTGTACAACAACCTACGAGAGGTAAGTTCATAGGTCATCTTTGACAGAGCTCTACGACCAATTACAATGGACAGCCGCCTGGATTGCTGACACCTTTTCATCGTTGCTAATGTGGTCAACCTTTACCCGCCAAACGTAATCATATCAAAACGGTCGCGCAGACAAGACCAAAGGGTTGTCAAATCTATTCAGTCATGTTCCCCGTCTCCAGTCTATGGACTATGGCAGCAGAGGCTGGACTGAAAAATGGAGGAAAATAGGTCTCTTTCAGAGGCCTCAAGGATGAAGATGGCCGGATGAATTTCATCTGAAACGCCCTCTTGTTGAAACAACAAGGAGACTCTTTAGAGGCCAAGCTATAGTCCACACCAGAACCATATAAATGCGGAATCCTGCCCAAGCAACGTTCCATCTGAATTCCCAACGGAAGGTGTTAGGCACGCTCCAGTGTTTAATTACGTTTTTCCTGCTGTCACGTCCCGAAATCCCCTCGGCAACACAATGTTTCACTGGTTTCTCTTCACACACATCAGGGTGCTTCCGGCTTGTCAAAGACTGACACGTTACCCCGTTAGCCTTTTCACAGCCCACGTCAGGCACGCAAAAGCCTGTAACAACCTCTCAGAGGAGAGAGCTGCATGGCTCCTTGCATGTTTGATGATTGCCTTGACTCAGAGTGCCCCCTGTCTCTCGCGGTAACGCTGATTGTGGGATAATGGGGTCAGCCGTGATCTGACCTTTGGAATGCCCGCTGATCCATCCGGGAGGGGGGTCAGTGTTCATCTTCCTCTCTTCCACTTACGCTTCGAGTTGACGTAAAAAAAAGAAAGAAAATGGGCTTCTCAAGAGTGGCCTGCTTTCTTTTGAGAGCCTATAAGCGGGATGGAAGCTGCAGTTTGACTTGACGTGTGGGGGGGGGGGGTGCTCGTGGGTGACAGTGACATATGCGATTCCAGCAGGTGTCAGGGGGGTTCCGGAAGGCGTGTCACATGAGTGATGCCTCAGATGTGACTCGGTTCCACCTCAGTTTTCTCTCACCCCTGTTTCCTGAGCGATTGCTTTCGTAGCGTTTCTCAATTAGCATTTAGGGGGGGAATGCACTTTACTCTGTTCCTGAAGCTTGATTGGCATATGGTGGAGTGCCTCAGGCTACACAATGAATGTTGGTTTATCAGACAGCAAGTGCTACACGAATTGAAATGTGCACTTAGCATTTGAATCTCTTTCTTGGTAGTATAGGCATGTCTTAGAGTTGTTATGGTATGTCAGCCATAACTAATACCTGTCACCTAGAATACAAATGAACACATAGGTGGATTGGTGGTGAAAAAAAATGATTTTAGTGATATTTTTGTCAAACAGGGACGCTAGTGAATGCTTAGTTGGAGTGACATTACTCAACATTAACATTTTATGAGTTCTTAACAGTATATTTCCCAACGCACCCACTCACACACACAAGTAATGCTATAGGTTTCCAGCCAACTTCATTTGCATAACACATTACGCTCACACGCTCAGGTGACTGATCATCGAGGGGGGGCGATAAATTCCGCCGTGATGCCTCCGCTGTGTAACCCGATATGCCACTCGGCGGTGACAAACTCTTCAGCGGCCGCAGTAGCAATCATCTCGCGCTCGCGCGCGGAGAACGGGGAACAGGAACAGGTGTGCGGGAGCCAGAGGAAGCGATTACGATGCAATCACGAACCCCAGCCGGGGCGTCAGAGGGACGGGTCGGCAGGCAGGCAGGCAGGCAGGCAGGCAGCCGCTGATGTGATATAGTGCAGGAATAAATGAGACTACTTTGATACGATAAGTGAGGCAGAAGTGTTTGTTGTGGGGAACTGAGACAATGGCTTGATGATTGAAGAGCCTTTTCCTTCTGACTGGAAGAGAGAATGACAGAGTGAGGAGAGAGATGGAGAGAGAGAGGGAGAGGGAGAGAGAAAGGGTGGGAGAAAGGAGGAGGTTGTGGCCCCTAATCACGAAGAGCTGGGTAAATGATGCGGCTAGACACCTAGCTGGGGGCAAAACTCTGCACCACTCTCATCGGAGAGGAGCCTCCACTCTGGAAGATGGCACTTTAATTTGGTTATTTACTGTAGGGCTGGAGCAGAGAGAGGGTGGATGCTACCGCTCAGGGCCATCGTCACACTGCCACTGTTATGGTTGGGGTGGCCAGACAGCCTTATCTGGACTCCACTGCAATATTATAGCCTACACTGCAGCTCAGCTGGGCTAGGTGCATTCCAAGTGTGAAAATATGGATGGCTGAGTCTATGTACCCAGAGTGAAGCTGTGGTATTATATGGCTTGTATGTTGGCATAAGACACATTTAATAAATATCCATAAGAGGTATAGTTTAATTCTGCATTCATAAACAATAATAGTATTTTTTTTTATTTACACATTCATCACGGATTCCATGTAGAGTTGTCCACATTTGTGATAGAAGTGAGAAATTATACTGAAAAAAAGAATTTTATGATCTCCAGAGGGAAAAAATACCAAGATTCAAACCCCACTCACCTGACAGGATTAAAAAAACATGACACTGACAATAAAATGTGTTATTAGGATGAAATGTTGCTGGCATACAAATGCATATTCTTGCTTTGAACGTTCCCTCCATCCTTTCAACAAAGTTATTGACTGTGTGGTAAAGGTGAGGGTTTATGAGAGGGAGGGGTTGGCCTGAAGTCGTCAGAGTCAGATTGCTTGCTATTCTCAGCGATGACGCCGCCGCCGGTTCAAGTCACATTCCATGATTTACCCGCTCGTCTGTCGCATCTCTGCCAACAGGCATTTCCATTCTTTAGCGTTGCGGATGGAACAAGGGGTAGCAGAGGAGGCCAGCCACCCGCGTGTACCCGCCGAATGATAATGCCCGCGCCCGCGAGATGCCGCGGAGCCGAGGGGGTCAGCGCCATTTAAAACTGGTCTCTGACTGCGCATATATTTCACTCCGTCTCCCCCGTCACTCACTGCCCACCGTCCGTCCAGCAATCTGTCCCTCGGGACGCGCCCCCCCTCCCCCCCTCGTTCTCTTTTAAGGCGGCCGCCTCCTCCGCTGTCGGACGGCCCCTCTCTCAGCCGGCGGTTCTCGCTTCTCGCTCGTTAACGGGAGGAAACCCAAGTCCCCGACTCGAGACTCGGGAGGCAGGTGCCTCGGCGCTGGCAAGGTGACTCCCGACTGCCACCGTGACGGTGGAGCGGCGAGAGGACTATAATCAGCCACTCAAGTGCACGCGGCGCCTCTGAAGACGAGAGGGAGAGAGAGAGAGAGAACGAGGGCGAGGGAGTAACTAAAACAGAAAACAGAGATAGGTTGACACTCTCTCTGTGGTATAAATACTATCTGTGCCCCTCAGAGGGTGGTCTGAGTGTGTGTGTGTGTGAGTGTGTGAGAGTTTGTGTGTGTGTGTGTGTGTGTGTGTGTGTGTGTGTGAGAGAGAGTATATGTGTGTGTGTGTGTGTGTGTGAGAGAGAGTATATATGTGTGTGTGTGTGTGTGTGTGTGTGTGTGTGTGTGTATGTGTGTGTGTGTGTGTGTGTGGGTGTGTGTGTGAGTATATGAGTGTGTGGGGGGGACTTGACAGAGGGGGCATAAAGAATAAAACAGAACAGAATTGATGGGTTGAACTGAGACAAAAGACATCAGCGGATGACAAGACAAATGGTGGGCTGAAAAAAGGAAATAAAACACAGGGGTTTCCAAATGTTGACGTGGTATCAGGGTAAAGATGACAGTGATTTCATTTTCTGGAGATATTTATTTGCATTTCTTCCTCACAGAACACTTTCCCTTCAAAGAACCACTCGGGGCAGATTGTCTCAGTTGAACAAGCGGAAAATCAAATCTCTTTATTTTACGGCCGTACTTTGTGTGTCCAGGAAAGACTATAGAGAGATGCCAATGTTCTACTACTGTAACCACAGATGATGATATTATCTATATGAGACTTAACCGTTAATGCTAAAGGGAAAATATAAACGTATATATAACAGTATTATTATGTATTATTAGCTGAACTATTTTACAGTTTGCTTTCCATGTCCCTTACAGACTATAACATCTACAGATATGAAGGTTTTGAATCTCTGCACATCTGTTACTACAATGACAGTGAACAGCAGAGGAATAAATTGGTATGAGCTACTTGAATATGCTATGTCGTCTTATACAGAGTTTGTGTGCGATTGATAGACTGACCGAAAACAGGAATATTTGTTGGCGTGAGATGCATTGAGGTTAATGGATTTTTAGTTAAATCTCGATAGCGTAAGACGAAACAAAATAAAGCATCTTATGCCAAGTGCATGGGCAGCCACAAGATCATATTCCACCATAGAATACATAAATATCATGATAAGTTGGAGTCACTAACTTACTTAGTTACTCAGAATAGCTTGACATTAATTGAAATAACCATAAACTATGACATGAAAAAATATAAAATATTTAAACAAATTAACAGCAAATGTAACACCAGTGTAGAAATTCACTACAGAGTTGCATTTCATTGATGCCTTCATTCTGTATCTCTATCATCTGTGTCCATATACAGTATCATGGCCGAAACAACCATTGTGGAAAGTGATTTCTGCACACACCATACAGTCACAGTCAATAACATGGTGAAGTCTGAGTCCATGGGATGTCTATGTAGGATATGCCTTTCTCAACCATAGTTAAACAGAAATTTACAATGTAGCATGATCCGTAAAAAGTTTTTTTTTTTTCCAGTTGTCTGGTTTGAGAACAACATAAATGGAAAAGAACATTTGCCTTGTGTATCTAAAATGATATAATTTTAGTGATTAGTTGTCTCGTCTGCTTACAGTAATGTAGCTACTCCGTCATACAGTCAACACTCTCCAAAGTCTGCACACAGAAACAGCACTAAATATAACATTTACAGGAACATTCTCTTTCTGCAAAGAAGAAAGGGAACAACAGACATTTTAAGCGTGATGCACTGTGTGTTGGTGTCTCCATATGTAACTCATAGCCAGTAGTGTACAATGGAAAGAAGTTCATAAGCACATACTGTAACTGCATAAGAGATATATACTTATACAGCTGTCACGTTCAAGGCTGTAAATTGACATGTTCAAAACATTTGCCCACATTGTTTTCATTTTTTTGAAACTAAGAAGAGAACACACTGATAAACTAAAATACCGGTTGCAAATCTATCCCTAGAAGATGGAACACTATACACAGTGACATCATCTGTGTAAGGAAATGCATGTTGTCTGCTGAAAATGAGAATTTATGTGTGTGTGTGTGTGTGTGTGTGTGTGTGTGTGTGTGAGAGAGAGAGTGTTAGTGTGTAAGTGTGTGTGTGTGTGTGTGTGTGTGTGTGTGTGTGAGAGAGAGAGTGATAGTGTGTAAGTGTGTGTGTGTCTGTGTGTGAGAGAGAGAGAGAGAGAGAGAGTGTGTGTGTGTGTGTGAGAGAGAGAGAGAGAGAGAGAGAGAGAGAGAGAGAGTGTGTATGTGTGTGTATGTGTGTGTGTGTGTGTGTGTGTGTGTGTGTGTGTGTGTGTGAGAGAGAGAGAGAGAGAGAGACCATCGCCTGTGTCATTTCTAACATCTCTTTCTTCCATAATGGTGCATAGTGGGCGGGTGGAGGGGTGGCATTTGCTGAGTGCAAATCTTCAGGGCTTTACGGCTCCCTCTAGCCATTGTCAAAGATAGAAACAAACTGCTGAGCGCTCGCTAATGCTACTGTTTGCCCCATAAATAGCCAAGGCAGACGGCTATGACAGGGTAATACATTTACAATCTGTTTAACAAAGGCTATAAGAGCCTCCCACACGCTCTCCCTTTCTTTCTTTCTCTCTCTCTCTCTCTCTCTTTCTACCTCTCTTTCACTCTACGATGTCAAGTCAACATTGTGAGGGCTTGTTTTGAACAGCAAACCAATGCAATAAAATGTTGCTAAGTGTCGGGGTGTGTTGAGTTATTGGGTTTTTCAGAGAGCTCTCATGGCTATGTGTAGTACAAGTGCGTTGTATCAAGGGACCTTATGTGGGAGATGTCAGAACTCTTGACTAATATTCAGTTACATTCATCTCCGAGCCTCTTTTGTGCATTTACATTTTATAGCTTTTAAAAAATAAAAATAAAATAAAAAAAATCTATACTCACTGCACCAAAATGATCAATATGTAATCAAATACAGAAGAGGAAGAAGGTGAAATAATTCATATGTCACTGGATGAGGTCTCTCAGAAATGAATCACAACTAGTGTCTTACTCACAAGTGAGATGTCACTCAACAAAACACAACGTATGTTGCCATCTTATCACAAACTTCAGATACATTTTTTTTTAATCTTTTATCTTTTCTCTCTTTTTTTAAATCGGGCCTCAGACCGCTGTTTGAAGGTATCAAAATGATATTTATCTCTCCATCTCACTTTCACGTTTTTTCTTTTATCTTTATCTCTCTCTCTCTCGCTCTCCCTCTTCTGTCGTCGGCTTGCTTGTCAGTCTCCTTCAGTTCTCTGACTGGGAAATGGGTTTGTTTCGTTGCCATATCTGAGCCCGGGATCAGAGATAGATCGGCAGACAGCGGAGCCAGCCAGGCGGCTCAGAATTTTTCTCTTTTTTTTCCATCAAAAAATCTTTCCCGACCCCTTATCTGACAAACAAGAGCCCTTTTTGTTTTCCTCTCCTCCTCTCCTCTTCTATCCTGTCCTCTTCTTCTCCGCTCCCGTTTTCCTCCGTTCTCACTCCATCTGCTTTTTTTCCGTCTTGTCTCGGCCGACGCCTCGCGGCGGGTGCCGAAGAGAGCGAGCAGGAGTGATCCGTTGCCACGGGCACCTCCGCTCCCCCAGTCAATACCCCGCTGAACCCTCCACACCAGTTCGGCACTCCAGTTCCAGGGGCATGATGGGAAAAGGGGGAATCTGTGGGTGGGAGTTGGGGGTGGTAATACTGGGGGGGTGGATAGGGGTATTTTAAAGGCTCTTAAACACTATAGAACACAAAACATGAGGCAGTTGGAGTCACAATCCAGCTGGGTTGATGAAAGGAGAGAGAGGGGTGAGAGAGAGAGAGAGAGAGGAAGAGAAAGAGAGAAGGAGTAATAGAAGGATGGATAGAATAAGGGAAAGAAGCAAAGGAAGAAAGCGAGGAAAGGGGAGAAAAAAGAGAGAAACAGCAACTGGGGAGTGGGGGGTTGGGGAGTGGGCGGTTTTAGGGGAGTCAGCGAGCCATTTCTATGTGCAGAAGAGGGGGGCAGAGTGCACCAGGAGGAGGGAGAGGGGGAGCAGGAGCAGGGGGCGACCACCAGGGGGCGAGGGGGCGGCCGAGAGCACCGGACGCTTCTTCAGCTTGGGCCCGTTGCACAGGGGCGTCTCGCAGCAGGTGATGCACACGGAGTTGAGCTCGCCGGTGCAGAACTGCTGGTAGCCCGAGGAGGCGATGAGACACGCGCCCGAGGACGCACACGACTTACGGTAGTGGATACCTGCAGGGAGGAGAGGGGGAGGTGGAGAGAGGGAGAGAGGGAGGAAAGGAGGGAGGGGGATGGAGGGTGGAAAGGAGGGAGAGAGAGGGATGGAGGGAGGGAGGGTGGAAAGGAGGGAGAGAGATGGAGGGAGGGAGGTTGGAAGGGAGAGAGGGATGGAGAAAGGGAGGGAGGAAGAGAGGGATGGAAGGAGGTAGGGAGGAAAGGAGGGAGAGAGGGATGCAGAGAGAGAAGTAGGGAGAGAAGGTGGGATGTAGGAAAGAAGGGAGAGAGAGTGATGAAGAGAAAGAGAGAGGGAGAGAGAGTGGAAGGGATAGAGGGATGGAGGAAGGGGAGGGAGGACGAGAGGGGTGGAAGGAGGTAGGGAGGAAAGGAGGGAGAGAGGGATGCAGAGAGAAAAGTAGAGAGAGAAGGTGGAATGTAGGAAAGAAGGGAGAGAGAGTGATGAAGAGAAAGAGAGAGGGAGGGAGAGTGGAAGGGAGAGAGGGATGGAGAAAGGGGAGAGAGGAAGAGAGGGATGGAAAGAGGGAAAGAAGGAATGAAGAGAGAGGGATGGAAAGAGAGAAGACACCGGTTCAATAAGCAGAATAATAAGTAAGACACATGAGTAGACGCAAGACACCTACACACACATGTTTGAATAAGCAAATACATTCCCCTGGTTAAGTCATTAAGCTGGTTTTGTGGTCTTGTGAATTCAGTAGCAAGGTCACTGACTTAATTTGCAGAAGGCACACAAACACACACGTGGTAGATCACCACCTACGCTACGCCCCAAGTCATGGAGGCCTCCGTTCGATAAAAATGTAAATGTGACATGAGTGAAAGAAAGCTCAGAGGAGGGTGAGTTCGCAGATGTGTAAACAAAGATGGCGGGACTCGGCAGGACTCGGCGCTACCGTGACACGGTGACAGGGACTCTCTGGGTGCCTCTCATTCGTGTTTTATACATCCTCCCTTCCTTCCTCGGTCCTTGTCCTCACTGATCTACAGGGGCGGCAACAGTGGGATAGTCTATCCAGTGCTATATCAGTGGGAACGAGCCTACTGTAGAGGACCGAGCATCAAGGATCCAGGAGGGAAGTTGGGAGGCATCCATAGTCTGTCTCCTCCTCCTACCTCTCCCATAAACAAAGATGGCGGCCTCACAGGACTCTGCGCTACTGTGACACCGTGACAGGGACTGTCTGTCTGCTCCTCCCCAAAGTCCTCTCATTGGAGCAGCGTGAGAAAGCTGTGTGCTGGTGCTGATGACAACATTACAGTATAAAAGCACTGTCCCTCACGGGCTGCTGGAGTCTCAGTGACACTGGCGTTCAAGGATATCATTTAAAACATGTTTGGGTCTAGTGTCGACTCTGTCCCTTTCACTCTTCTGCCCCGGGCATCGACCGGTCATCTGCAGAACAGCGCTGTAGAGATCCGTCCCTCATGCAAGCCTGGTGTTCTTCACGTCCAGTTTAATGTGAAAACTATACAACTATAACTCTGCACCAAATGATCTAATATAAATATAAATGTACAATTAAGTATTAAGACAATTTCAATCCATATTTGTGTCAGTGGAAGGGTATTTTATTTATAGTCATCTTTTAAATATTTTAAATATTGAGTTAATAATCATAATTACGAATTTAAAAATCAATTGTGAGCTCATTAGCTAATTAAGTTCTTCTTGTTATTTTTCTTCTTCTTCTTCTTCTCCTTCTTCTGCTTCTTCTTCCACAATGGCTGATGAAAGGGATGCACAATGTTCTTGTCCCACTTTTGTCGGAACTTCTTGATACCCACAGGTATCAGGTGCAAAGCTCTCGATGCCCTACTTTTTCACACCCTTCAATCTCCTCAAATTCATTTGTCAGCATTTTCCCAAAATAAGTTCAAATGCATAAGCATCCTCTCTCTTTGTAGTGTGTCAAACGCTTGACAGGAGCTACTGTTGCTGCTGCTTGGTTACAGTTACAAATATGGTTGCAGATCCTGAACCCTTTGGGAAGAAGAATGTCACTTCTTGAACATTCTCGAATAGCTCTCAATTCAATTCTAGAACTGAACAATATCATTCCAGAGCAATTCTGAAAAATCCTGATGAGTCCTAAATGGGTTAAAGTGACACAGACACACAACTGGGGAAGGCAGTCAGTCTGTCCCATTTGAATCCCACAAGACAAGAGACAAGGCAATGGTCCATTGTAGACCTACAATGCATTAACCTCTCCACCTGAGGCTTCATTTGATATTAAAGACATTAACACAGTGACCCAGTGCGGTTCTGACAGACAACCTCTCTGATCCCATTAACCCTGCTGTGTCTGAGTGGACCGCAAAACCCCAAATCCCCCCTCTCAAACAATGTTCCAGTGTATTTATGTACATGGAAACTACATCTTTTGATGGTACATATCTAAGTGTAGGCCTACCCTGTATGCATTTACATAACCAGTGTTTCACAGTGTAGTTAAACAAGTTTATAATTATATGTTTGTGCACAATGTACTGATGGAAATGTTCTTTCTCTCTCTCTCTCTCTCTCTAACAGTAGAGTGAGTGGGAAGAATTATTATCATTTGACAGTGGGCGGCAAGTGTGAGTGACAGTTGTACATGAAAGGTGTCCATCTATGGAATGTGTGAAATACACTTGTAGATATTTTAATCATGATTTGTTTATGGTTGTGGAAGATGGAGGATCTGTTGACCAGACAACATGACTAGAAATATCTGTTTACTGTATGTGTTAAAGCACCAAAGTCCCAACTGTTTCCCTAATTTATGGGATTGTGTTTTGTGTAACTAAATGCTTGTGCAGAAAAGGTGCCATCACAGGAAGTAGCAAGAGGTAGCATTTTTTACGGCTTATGTTTAAATCCATTAGCAGATGCTTTTGTGCAAAAACACTTACAGACGGCCCCCACTTTGTTTGTTTCCAGTTTCTGGAGCCAGAGACTCTTTTTAATAGTGTACTCACAGTATGGGCAGCTAGTGGTCATGATGATTGCTGAATATGACAAAAACTATTATGGGCTTGAAATCGCAAAAGATCCTTTAATGCCTTTTGTTTTGAATAATCTTCCAGTAATTAGTGATTTTGCTTTACATACATCTATGCTTGAATTCATCAGTATAACTCGCGCGAGAGTGGTGTTGGTAAAGGATATCACCACGGTGCAAGGCCCGAAGGTTAAGCACTGACAGTAATAACAGTCGTGGCAATATCCTTCACCGACACCACGACCATGAGTGTCATGTTGCTTTTATACAACAGTTCCATTACCAACTAATTTAGTTTTAAAATACAAAATTGTGTTTTCCATTGTTTATCACCACTCCACTCAAGTTCAGCGAGAGGCTATTCAATGCAGTGATTACTATCGGTAGAAGGCCTGAGGGGGATGTCTTGGGATATCAGAAATTAATAGATCGTTCCACTGGACCTAACTTGTACGATGTACTTTTTAAACATATTTTTTGTGCCCTCGAGATGTATGTGTATGTCTTCTTCCAGTGCTTCAATTGCTTTAAAGGCTTACATTTCGGCTATAAGATGCTACATTCCTTGTGCTATTGATAGGGGACTCTCCACAGCGGCCTATCAAGAGCCAAGTCTAATTAACATATTACAACATGACACAGGCTACAACATCAACACAAGGTTGTAGCAACCCCACCATTCCCAAAAAGTTTTCTCTAGGGTTTAATAGGCTGTCAAGCATGGATGGGAAGTTAAGTGTGCCATAGTGTTCATGATGATGACAGAATTGTTTTTACACATGAGCAGACTCCCCTCGGGGGAGGTCAAACTGTTTAAGAGACTAGGCCATTATTTGCAAGTTTTGTAATCATTTATGCAGGCCTTGGGTCGGCCTTGCTTTCCACTGATGTTGTGCTTTCTTCAAAGTGACAAAATAATGCAAAAAAAGAAATGAAAATTACAGATGGTTGCCCCTCTTCTACAGAGGCTGTTTTTAATCATTTACAATTGGGCCTGTTAGTTTCAAAAGCAAAGTTTAAAGTGTAGCCTACTTGATGCCCTACTTTCTTCGTCATTGTTTCTGAGACCTTGATGTTTTTTAAGAAAACAACCACAGCGTATTTCCCAGTATTTTCTGAAAACAGAAACCCATGTATAATATAATAGTTATATTTGTGTGTGTGTGTGTGTGTGTGTGTGTGTGTGTGTGTGTTTGTATGTGCTTACATGCTTGTTTAGACAGAAATTGTATGTGTGTGTACGTAAACTATGTATGAAAATGTGTGTGTGTGTGTGTGTGTGTGTGTAAACAAGTCTTGTACGGAAGAAAATGTTCAAATCCTTGCTTCTTTTCTTATGCCCTCTGTCATAGCCCTGTCTGTGACCTGAACATTCCACTCATGCTTCTTACCATCTGCAGGTCTTTGGCACTCTATTGAGCTGCTATTGAATTGGAGGACAAAGACAGCATGCGTCAGAAAGTTCATCTGAGTCTCAGGGTGCTTTCACACTAGGTCCTCTGGACCGGACCCGGGTTCGTTTGGTCCGATGGTTCGGCTGTTTTTGATAGTGTGAACGCAACCATACCGAACTCGGGTGCGGACCCGGGACCGGACCCGGGTCCACCTGAAAAGGTGGTCTTGGGTCCGGTTCGCTAGAACCCTGGAGCAGGTTGCTAAGCAAACGTTCTGAAGAATCTAAAGAATCTTTACCTTTGTCTTCTTCATTGCACCGGCTTCTGATGTGTTGCCAAGTGATATTTGTAAACAGAATTCTCGAAGTTCGTGTCTAGAAGCATGGTGCTTATGACACAAACGGACCCGGGTGCACAGACAAACATGTAATGTGAACGCAGACCAACTACGGTAGAAGTAACCGCACTCGGGTCCGGTCCACTTAAACGGACCTAGTGTGAAAGCAACCTCATTTACCTGGCTGTTGTGAATGGCTGTTGAGGCACATTTGTCCTTTCTGTCCGTCACTAGAAAGTCAGTGGGCTGTGACCTGTGGCAGTTCTAGCTTGTATGGCGCCCTGGGCAAATGAAAGTTAACACATATTCTGACAGATTTTTTTTTTTTTTTGCAAAGGCTTGTGCGGTCTCCCGAGAGAGATGCTGCCCTGGACGGCTGTCCATGTCGCTAATATCAATATCCGGCGCTGGCTATGATCACGAGTGCATTAGCGGCAGGCCTGTGTGGCCATATGGCATTGTGAGAGGAACCGAAAATGGGTCCGGGTCCAATAACAACTCCCCTTTCAGTCTAAACTGAGAAAGAACTGGGAGGGGAAATTAGGACTTAACAGCCTCCGCCTCCGCAGAAGAGTGTGCTTTTCCAAACAAAGACTAACCCAAATGGACGCCACAGCACTCTGTTTGATTTGACGCCGTCGGAGAGTAACGTTTCCAGCCTCTCCTGAAGCTGTCTCCTGAAAACAAATCCTGTCGTCTTTCCTGGAAATGTCCTACTGTTATAGTCATTGTGCCCTCCAGAGTAAACTCTTGCTAAAACAGTGCAAATATGTGTGTGTGTGTGTGTGTGTGTGTGTGTATGAATGAAGGGACCTGTATTGAAATCCGGAACACATGAATTCACATGTCTCTGTCCCTACCATGGTCCCTATACGCAAATACAGTGCTCATTGATTAGTGACAACCTGACAATTATGAGATCAGTTAGTGTGGCACATTTATTCAGTTATTTGCCACCACTATAGGAAATAAACAAATTCAAATCTGAAGTTAAACAAGGCCAAAATCCAGCCGTTTCAATGCTAATAATCAATATGCAACACCCCATCTGAAAGATTTGAATGAAAAGGGGAAAAGCCTTCAAAATGAAAGCGCTGCTTCATCGTGACATTTTCCTCACAGCACCCAAGCAGTTTTGAAATGGCAAGTTTCTGCAAGTTTTGTCATCTTTACTGAAGGCATTTAATTAACCAGTAATACGTTCTGTCATCTTTATTTCAATTACAGATGTCTAGAAGAGCTATTACAATCAATCATGTCCTAGAAGGCCTTTTCTTCCTTTATAATAACACAGCTTTTGAGAGGTTTTAACATACAGGCTAATTATCATGTCAAATAATTAGGCTTGAGATAGCCAATAAACTTGGACGCTTGTTTGAAAAGCAGCACTGTGAAGACCCCGCAGTTGTACAAAGCTGTTTGTGGGTGCCGTACACTTATCATGTCATGAGCCTGGTGGCAGCAGTACAGGGTTTAAAGAGGTCTTCTTCATGTTCTTTTTTTTTTTACCCTCGTCATGTTTTTTCTTGCCAGTTCAGTTCACTTTGCTTTATTCTTTTTTTTATTATTGACAATCAAATGAAGTCCTTGTGTTCAGTCTCTCTTTGTCTGTATATAAAGGCCACTCACTTAGAAAAAAATATTTAAAGTGCTTTTTAAACTTTTATCCAAAGGGACACTGACTGGCAACAATAAATTTGAGGTTTCAATCGTAGAATGCCCGACGGACAGATGGCGGTGCCGCCGCTGTTTCACCGTGCCCGTAGTAGAGCCAACCATACAAGGGCACTATACTGACCTTTGACCTCTAGTGACCCAAGTAAGCAGGCTGACCAGATACTTTATCATCTCTATAATATAAATATCCCGCATTATTCAAACATTCATATGTCTGTTCGCCATGCATAGACTTTTAGTTGCTTCAGATCCCTTAACTGCCAACAATTAATTGGTGCTTTTCTTTCCAATCCAATTGAAATGACAATTGGATCAAACTAATTGGCATTTACTTTATTGTACATTTGAGCTGGTTATCCACTTGTGATGTCTGACAAATTAATGGTTGCACAGTTAGTGTCTATATTAGTCGCCCACAGACACAACTAAGGCACAATTGCCTTATTAATGTGTTATTTTGGGAATGATGATGGACAGCAACCAGTTGAGGGCTTGTAGCAAACCACATTCCACTTATTTGCAGAAACTTTGGCTGTCTGTACCATGTTGCTACGGCAACTTCCAAGTGATGCCGTTTTTAGACTCAATTAATTCTCACTGATCTGAAGATGAGCTCAATTGAACTCAAATTCCATCTCCTAATAAATTCAGGAGCAGTGAAATGTGTTTAGTGTTTAATAAAGATGTGGACGTGTCAAGGTCTGTGGTTTCTTTGGCCCAATACAAAAATGGCTCTTTAATGCCAAAGGTGTTTCTTTGTTTGTTTCATTTCCATTAGCTTGTAGACAGTGTGTGGGGGGAAAAGACAACTCTAAATTTCACACTCAACTCGTCCCACTGTCTTTGAAGTTGAAGCTAAATATTGTTGCCTGACGGCAACAAATGAATAAACAAGAATAGATGGTTCACTGGGAATGTCTGCTTTTGTGAAATCAAAACTGTTCAATCTGTACTTTGGAGTTGGCACACCAAGCCAAAATAACACACAAACCTTTATTTTTGATTGATGCAATAAAATCCTATCAAAACAAACAAAAATGTAAACACATTTGTAAGTGTATAGGTATAGAAGGTGAAAAAGTATAAAAAGCATGAAAAAGAATAGCTGTACAAGCAACCAAATTTATATGTTGCACAGACAATTTTATTTATTTCAGAGACATGTTTCCTTGTGGTTTACTACCAAACAAAGATGAGCAAAAGAAAATCTGCAAAAACAAAACCTCACAGTTGCTTTGTGTGGTCAAGATACAATCACTTTCCATCTCCATCTACGTAAACCCCACTGTCAGACACATTTAAGTATCAATTTAACGAGCCTCACAAATGTAAATCTTCATATATATATATATATATATATATATATATATATAAAGAGTATATATATATATACCAAAATCGGACTACTACCTTAAAAAAATCCTTAAAAAGGCCACAATGATAAGGTGCTTTGTGCTCCAACTGAGAAACAAAACCTCCCTCCGAGAGTTCCAGAGCTTTCTGGGCGAGACATCTATACTGACGAAGCAATTACTGCTCCTGATTACAGCAATTAGCCCTGACAGAGCTCTCACAATACAATCTGATGGCGGCTAGACGGCTAATCAAAATGCTTCTTGTTTACGGTCTTTTTCAAGCTCAGTGACAGTTATATAGAAGACGTGAGAGAAAAGAGTGTCTTCATTTTTTTTGTGTGCTACAGGCAGGGGTGGTTTTAACCGAACATAGCATTTGCCTGTCGAAGTTCACATTAAGCAATTCTGTGGAAAGTAAGGTGTCAGTTCTGAAGCCTGTGCAGGTGAAATTGAGTAGCTGAGTCAACTCGCTGGAGATGATGTTGTCGTATGGTATGGTAATTGTTGGAGGAGCTCTTAGGCTGACTAGACTAATTACATTACGAGATCAAACAGTGTATTTAATCAACACGGATGCTCGACGTGGGCTTGTGGCAGCCCCCGAGGTCGACAAATGAAAACTAGGTTTTCAGAGTTTTTTTTTTTTTTTTCCTTAAATCAAGGTGAGAGTAAAAAAAAGTTTTGCTCTTACTAATGCAGTAAGACATAAAACATGCAAATTCATTTAATTCATAATGAGATGTTTTACACTATCTTTAACAAACAGATTTTCCTCCCTATCCCCATGCTGGCAAATTAAAACTGCTGAAGAGAATATTAATTCTTCACACCCATGTGTTGTCCTAGAGCACACATGTTTACTTAGGGCATAAATAAAACATGCTGCAAATGTAATCATTTGTCATATAAACACATTAGCAGAGAGCTCCATTCTGTTTGTATCACATTATTCTACTGTACAACTTAATTATTTGATACATGGTGTTTGTGGTAAACAGTGCTAATTAATTTGGGAAACAGACAGGCTGGGAGACATAAGGTCTAAAAATAAAACACAAGACAATTTGTTTAAGTTTATGTGAGACGTCTAAGCTCTGATACTTGGACAGTCGCCAGGCGTGTTTTTCCTGAGTCACCACACTGTAGCCTCAGTCTAAGATAGCCCTGATAAAAATGATATGATTCAGAGAGTTTGCATACGAGCCTGCTACTTTACACTGGCTGTGGCTATCCATCAGTTCCATTCTGTCTGGATAGCTTACGGGTTCAGTCACAGGAAGGTAAACAAATTCCAGTTAACACATTTTATTTATAGCAAGGAAGTTATCATTTCTACATTATGTCAAAAAACAATGAACATATTGTATCAACCATGAATGTTGTATCATAACCAGAAAAGTTCCAAAAGTTTATTTTCTCAACCGGAAAATCAACATATTTGTGCTCAGTTTGTCCTTTACTTATGATAGGCAACAGGCCCTTCCCTGAAATAGTGAGGAGTCCGCAGCCAACACATCAATATGAGCCAAATTCGTATGCCACTAGACAAAGTCTGGCTTGGGCAAGGCACTCCCCCTGGTAAAGCCAATCAATTTCCATGATGAATATGCTTAAAGAACAAAATTACTGCTCTGAATACATGAGATAAGGTATATTTCTTCTCTCACACAGTCTCAAGCAGAGCCAGAGTCTCTCATCTGATTCAGTCCCACCACAGGACAGCCAATTTAGCCAACATCAAAGCCCAAGCACTAGCCTTGTATTAAGAAACGTAGTTCCATGCCAAGTCTCGGGAAATTAGGAAGAGCCGAGCTATTGTCCAAGAGGCAGTGATGAAGGGACTTACTATTGCTTCTATTAGGGTATCTGTAATTGAAAGCCAAAGCGTTTTATAACAGGATAATGGTGCAGTGACTTCAAAGAGGTGCTCTGCTAGATAAAAATGGGAGTTTTATGATATCGGTAACACCTTCTTTGTCATAGAGTGACTGACTTCATCAGCCCCAGCAAGTCTGGGCCAAAAGTGTCTGAAATCCCATTGTTAAATGTTCGTGTCAGTAAAAAAATAAGTAACATATAAAACACGTAAACTATGGCAGTAAAATATTGTAGTCAACACAAACACATATTGACGTACTGCATCTCCAGAGGTGGCTGGCTTGGTGTGTAGCTCCCCCCGTTTGTCAGAACTGTTCAGCAACACCAGAGTTTGTTTGATTGTACACATGAGACTAACAGCCAGAGGGAAGTAAGAACAATTTAACTGAACGTCAGGAAATGGATTATAATCAAGGACCTAACTTTTAATTACAACCAATTAAAACTAAACCTTTAATTACAAGCTAAAACGGCACTAATCCCTGAAATCATTGTTTCCTTCAAGTTCAAGTCAAACCATCATTTCCAGTTATTATAATCTTGTATAGGATTACACTGCATATTAGGCTTTATATCATGCTACTGTGTGAAAGGCAGTAAAGGAGTTTGTGGTGTTAATTCAGGCCACGTCTCGCACTGTTTTGCCCGTCAATCATACGAGTTTGCTGAGGCACTGTAGGTTCAGGTGCTTAGAGCCTAGACAGGGTGTTTTTTTGGATGTTTTTCCTGCTGTATATGACTTATGAAACAGTGACCCTGCTCCTCCATCTCCCACAGAAATCCCCAGGTAGCAATACTCTGAGAAAAAAAAAAAAAAAAATCCTGGACCATATAGAAAATATTTGTAATACTCATAGCTCTGAATTAAACATCGTTAGTGTTCCCCCTTCCTTTTAATTTCACACTGCGGCACTTGATGGAAGCCCTTTTGAATGGTAGCTTCTGCTTAATATCGACATGCAAATGATCAGCCAGGAGCCTCTGGAGGCCCATCAGATGCTAGCAGAGCATCAAAGCGTTGAGCAATCTCTTCATCAGCCCGCCTCGGAATTGAGTGAGCTACTACTGAAGTGGTACCAACGGGCCTCAGGGGGGAGAGGAGACCACACCAAGCCCTCTGGCGCGTCTGTGCATCAACTGGAACCATAACTTCTCTTAAGTTCTCCCCGCTATCTCTGTCCCCTGCGGAGAGGTCCGAGGCGAGCCGTCGACGGCGGAAGCCTCCAGAGTGCCTCGTCTCTATGAACGTCCCCCCCCCCCGCAAATGATCAAGCTGATCATCAACGCATGGATAAGGACAAAAAAACAACATCAACATTAACTACACAGGCCGCAAGCCTGGCGTCTCTATTAGACCCATCCAATTGGAATACCACAAGCTGTGAGGCATGACACTTCATTTTTTCATTCTATTTATTTATTATTTCATACATATATATATTTATTTATTTCTGGGGAAATGTTTTTCTGCCTGTGCAAACAATAACTAAAAGCCCTTACAGGATAGTGCTTTTGCTATTCCTCTCAGAGGGACACGCCATTCATAATGCATGACTGCAACGGATATTTACATCGGAATAGAAGAGCTGACTTTCTCAAGACTCAGGAGGAGCTCGCTCACTCACCCTTGTTTATCGCTGCACTTGAAAGTTGAGCTTCGCAAAATGGGAAGCATTAATGGCAACCCATTAGAGACACCTGATTATGAATTTATGTGCGGAGAGAGCGGGAAAGGGAGATCGAGCGGAGTGCTTGTCTGGCTGGCTGGGGTAAACTAAATAAATAAATACAGAAAAAAATACGTTCGAAACAGGGCTCATGCGAGACTCGGTGTCATATTGATGATTTCCAGTCTCCTCCTGGCATATGTTTTTGTTCAGGCACTTGTTTACTTGTTTAACCAAAACAACAACGCGCAAATCTGCGGTGTGAGGGAACAGCCCGGGGCAGAGGGGCTTCCCTCCCCGAGCCGTGCAGGTCTACACAAGGTCTGGAGCTCAGCGTGGCGCTTCTCCTCGCTACCTTTAGCCAAAGGCTTCCTCCTGGGAGTCCAGCTTATGCCTCTTGTGAGGTCTTTTCCAGATAACAGTGTCAGCAAACAATGCCCGACATGCTCAACAAAACTGTGCCGAGAAGAGTTTTAAATAAATCATGAGGTACAGTGTAATTGTGTGGAGTCATTTTCGGGGTATTTTACAAATCGATTTGCAAACATCCAAATTTAAGTTCAATTGAAACTCTCCTAAACACGTATCTCGTCAGTGATTGGCTGGAACAGTTTAATATGTTTTTTTTATGGTCCAGGCTGGACCAAGTTGTTTTTGTTGCCATTTTTGGAGCCTAGGCTGTCCACTGTCTTACCGTGTATTCAGGACACAGGCAGCTAACAAATGGTGAGGTGATGTTTGCAGTAACAGCTGAAACAGTTTAGGAACTGCATAAAATCGCTTAGAGCACCTTTAAGTGAGTTTTTTATCAATAATGTTACGTCAAGACAGGAGGTGAGGAGGAGACACCTCCAGCCTGTCACCCACCTGCACTAACTCGCCTAAGATGAGTACACCTTTACCAGGTCAGCAGGCACAAAAGAGCACCGGCCTCTAATAGCACACGTACAGTAGCACAGGTAGCATACAGAGACAAGCTAGCATTAACGGGAGCGTACCTACAGTATGTTCCCCGGGTCCTATGTTCCCCACTTTGTATGGGACCGGGAAGCAGAGGACCCTTTTTTTCCTTAATTTTAGAAAGGGTCCTATGTTCCCCCGGTTTTCCCTAAAAGGGTCCTATGTTCCCCGGAATGCATTGTAACCGGGGAAACATAGGACCCATTTGGGGAAAACCGGGGAACATTGGACCCAGGGAACATAGGGATGACCCCCATTAACCAGACCAGCAGGTACAGAAGAGCTTATAAGTGAAGTGTGTATTTCACAGCTCAACCACTTAAAGGACAACTCTGGTCTAAGAACAACTTCTGCATGATAGAGTGTGAGCAACTTTTGTTTAGGACCAAATCAACGTTAATCCAAGTAATTTTGAGTAAGATGGCCATATGCATTTATAACTGTAATATCATACAGCGATAGCCTTGGGGTCCAGCATACTACGTTGAAGTAAACTGTTACTAAAGCCACTGACGAGGCTCAAAATATCATTACGATTCTGTGATACTGTGGAGAGGTTCCCTACAGACTAATGAAAGAAATATGAACTTTCTAAGTATACAGAAAGGGTATTGAAAAGGACTGCTTGTACAGTCAGCCCATTACCTAGACTTTTCTTTTAGTCGCCGCAGTCTGTACATGTTGCTCAGCGCAAGCAACAATCAATTGACACAAAATGAGGTCGGTAATCGAGTTGTATGGGCTTCTCTCTTCTCACAAGGTGGTGGCATTCACAATAATAGTAAGGCAATCTGCCCTCACCCTCTCTTTACACTTACAATGGTAAAATTACATCAGTTTGCCTGCAGAGACTCTCTGGAAGAATTAGATGTGTCATTATTTTTTAAGCCAAGTCAATGAACCCTCGGTGTTTTCATAGACCAGACAAAATAGACCCTAGGTGTTTCTTAGACGGGGAGTTTTCCTTTTAACGAGCGGAGGGCTAAGGCACCTAGAAACATATCTAATCAGACAGTCAAATCAGGGGCACCCCTTGAAAGAGCCAGCTGACCTGTCTCGCTGCCTGGCCACTTTGGCTGAGAGCTATACGGTTAGATCTACAGCTGTCTGCGTCAGCCAGTGAGTGGCAGGCAGTGGCTCCACCACTGCAGAGCTCACATGGACGCACAAGCTGAGATGGAGGAGGGGGGGGGGGGGGAGTCTCCCCAGCTGAGCTGTCTGCACCTGTGTACAACAAGGTACGTCGAGCAGGTGACTGTTGCCATAACGATTAGATTCCAACTTCAAACTGTTGGTCTGTATGTCGCACGCACGCAAGCAGGCACGCACGCACACATGCACGCGTGAACGTACGAACACACGCATGCAGGCGCACACGCACACACACACACACACACACATACGTGGGCAGGCACATATTTGCCTGAGTGAACTACAATGAGAACAGTGAGTGATCTGTAACAAGGTGCAGTGCTCTCAGGCTTTTAGGGAATTATTTACAGAAAGGCGGGAGGATGGTTTTTCATACACTGCATTAAGTTGAAGGAAAGAAGTGTCTGTCTGTGTGTGTGTGTGTGTGTGTGTGTGTGTGTGTGTGTGTGTGTGTGTGTGTGTGTTTGCAACCTTCCTTGCTAACACATGATGCCATGGGTGACATTAAAGTAATTCATCTTAAGGCCTATTCGGACGGGATTAGTCCCATGGGGTGACATCAGGTAAAGTAATAATTACCAGGTAATGTAGTCCCGTCCGGACGCGCCATGTCAGTAAACATAACGGAGTATGTCGGTGACATTTACAGACACTTTTACCTTCCGTAAAACGGTCCGGAGAAATTACCTTAGGTAATATTAATCCCGTGCGAACGCGACCCTCAGTAAAGATGTCTGTAATATTTCGTCACATCCTGATTTGAAAACAATTCCACCATAGTCTGAATGAAAACATAACATGCTGTGCAGCTCCTAATAGGACGTTAGCTAGTTTGCCTAATAGCTTGATGTTGTTAGCCATTTCAAACTACTTATGGCATAACATAAAGCTAACGTTTGCTAGTTTAACCAACTTGTGTAGTCTTTCAAATCTGAAAATGCCGCACGTACCTGACGCAAAGTATCACGTGCACGGCGACGAAGATGTGACGGCAGAACGTAAACGTAGTTACTCCTCCCATGTCAAGTAAAATGACAGAGATGTCTAGTCCCGTCCGAATTGGACATTCATATTACAGAGGTCATATGATAAACCTGCATTACTCTACGTCCCCCCATAAAACTAATCCCGTCCGAATAGGCCTCAAAAGTCCAACCTTCAGGTTTTCACCGAGCCTTCCTCAGACCAGACCACTCGGCAGAAGCAATGGACTCAACCTTAATTTATTTGTAAAGGCCTTTTACATGTCCTTCAATTAGGCTGGCTTTTCATCAGGCCAGTCTCCAATAGTGTGGGCAACTGAACTGTACCGATTTCTTTAAAGGGTCCTTGAACAGAGTTATGAAACCTTCTCATGCCCTCCTCAAGTGGGTACAAACCTGAGGTAATTAGCGGACTCACACATTGAGGGGCCGAGCACAGTGCAAGACAAGCATTCCAAGGTGAGGGACTGTTCAACTCCGTACATGCCGTTGTTTTCAATTCAACCTCACCACTAACCGCCGAATCCTTTCACCACCAATCACTACTGTCATCATCGTGCGGTTTATTATGATTCCGCTCTATTTTAGTTGGAGCCACTCCATTAAATGATCTTGGCCCGCGTTTCCCAGGTTTGTTAAGAAGCTCTTAAGTGATGAGAACTTCTTAGGAGCATTCTTAGAGCATTCTTAGAGCGCTCCTAAGACGTTCTTAGCACTTAAGGGCTTCTTAACGAATCTGGGGAACGCTGCCTTTATCTGTTTGTTATCGAAATGCTTGAAAACTTTGCCAAATGTGGTGGGCGCGGGCAAGTGACCGAAAGTGCTGGTGTGCCCATATGCGGGCACTTGTGTGTGTGTGTGTGTGTGTGTGTAGTGCGTTTTACTGGCAAAATAGGCCGCTGTGTGCATGTCCACATGAATGACTGAGGTGGAGAATAGTTCCAAAAACACAACGGGAGAGAAAAACATTGCTAGATGGGAGAACACAGAAAAAAACTCAACCTTGAAATGCACTGAGAAAAGTACACGGAGGGGAAAAAAAGAAGCAGGGATGGAGTTTGAGGGCTTTTGCATTTAGCGATCATAAAAAGCAATAACAGATCCGACTGTATCTAACAGCTCATGATACAATTTTCATGCAAGCAAGCCATTATTTAGTGCCTCTATTTATTATTCATGTTGAACACTTTTTATTTCCCTGCAATATGTTCAGACAGTTTTTGCATTGTTTTGCTATGAGGTTACAGCTTTTTGGTCTCAAAAGTCACATAAGAAGACCTATAAGAAGATGTATGCATTCTTTTAGTACTTTAGTTCAGCATGTCTATAGTAATACATCTGTGTTTTGTAGATATTAATGTACACAATTGTGAGGCTGTGTTTTTCCAACAATCCAACATTTTTGCATGAAAAATACGGTCTCGGTAATCAAAGGCCTTTCCTGTGGGAGACACTGCTTCAACCTTACACCACAAAGCAGTGCTCCTCAGTTTGCTTCTGTGCCAGAATGGTGAACCCAATTAGGGTCCCAATCCGTTGTTTTAGGGGCATCAAGGTATCAAGACGAGGGCTGAGAACCAAAGGGGCGTAAGTGACATTTCACCAACGTTACAGGAGAGCCAAAACAAATCTAACTGCTTCTACATGTTCACAATTAAAGACCTTTGGTTTTTGTTCAATAACTACATATTTAAAAATATTTTACTTCTATAATTGTTTCAGCTAAGAGAGCTCATCAAGAGCTTTCAGGTGACATATATAACTCAATTTTGACCAAAATGTCACTTACGCCCCTTTGGTTCTCAGCCCTCGAAGACATGTTTTGAACGTCCCCCACGGGAGAAGAGGCGGGCGGCTGAGGGCTCTTACCATCTTCCTTCACGAGGACCTCCCCCTGGCAGGTGTCCTGGACGTTAACGGTGCAGTTGACGATGTACTCGGGCGAGGAGCAGTCATTCTGCATCATCTCCTCACACTGATAGCACTGGATCTGCGACGCTGCCCCTGTTGAACCCAATCACAACCGCACAGACACACACACACACACACACACACAAACACACACACACACACACACACACATACACACAGCCTCTTTAACCAATTACAGCCTAACACACAGCTTTGATAGCCAATGGGCAGCACAGATACATTAAGAGTCGTTCCATTCCAGTCTCACAAACTCTCATGTTTGTGTCTTACAATCCAGCAATCCAGCAATCATGGCTACAGACAAACAGACAAACAATCATGATGCTTATAACAGTAAGGCACTAACGGATAATTATTTACACGGTCGTGAGTGTTTTACCACACTGGACGGTCACTCCAAACCACTGCCAGGTGAGTTGGCTATTGTACTTACAAAATCAGTCAGTTGCAAGCAATTACAAACATTTTTGCACCAGTAAGGCAAAAGCATTGCAAAACAATGGAACACAGGGTCGATGATACATCTATATATTATGTGGCCAAAAACAAGTCAGACGCAACTTTGTGCAATAGCATTACTTGCCCTGAACCAGCAATTGCTACACAGCACCCAATCAATGAAACGCAACAAAACCAAGACCAAAACTGCCACAGGGCAACAAGCCATCAACCCTGCAGCCGGAACAAAATAACACACACACACACACGCACGCACACACACGCACACACACACACACACACACACACACACACACACAAACATAAACACACAAACAAAAACATATGTACGCGCGGCGCGCACACACACACTCACGCACAGCCCGTGTCTTGAGTAGCAGATCTACTCCCACAGCAATCTGTGAAAGTGACCAGTCATATACTGTACATCAATCAAATTGCAAGATGCCTTAGAAGGCTTGGATTAATATTAATAACTGATGTATTTATTTGTTTATTTTAACTTTTGAGCATTACAGAATGTGAACTGATAAGTAAAAAAAAAAAAGTAACTGGGTGAGGGGAAATCTTTTTTTTTTAAAAGTGAGGAGTCAAGAACAGGCCAAACAATATATCATCAAAACATTCAAATAAAAAAAAATGAAATAAATCCCAGAGATGAAAGCTATACATTTCTACTCAAAGTGACATACACGTGTGTGTGCAGCTTACAAAACAGTGTCTCTCTATGCAACAGGCACTCATGAATGCAACAGAAATCAATTCAATCCAACTGGTGACAACAATGAATGCAACATGAATTCCATATGAGATGACAAAGTGGCAAACTCTTTGATGTCTCCTGACCAAAGCAGTATGTGTTTTACATTATCCACTGGGACATGGCTCACAGTATGAGTCTGGCATAACATTTTCTCTAAAAGGGCTATTCACTCTTGCAACACGCTGTGCTGTACGGCAAACACAAAACCACAAAACTACAGGTAAATAAAATAACTTAAAGGAGCTATGTGGAATTCTGTAGGATCCACGTTGTCTTGAACGCCACCACATCACTCTTCCATTGCCTTGCATTGTATTTCATACGGACCGGTGCCATAGCCTACATGGTACTTTGAGTTGGACCGACACAATCTGATCTGCATGCTAATTTAAGTGGATGTCTGAACAGCACAGACCATAGGTGTTTTTGACATTATGTCAAAGTTGTTGTTTCTTCACATTTATTTACTATTTTTAGGCCATTTTGGATGTTTTCTTTTAACACCTCCACATAGTTACTTTAACAACTCGTAAGTGCTTGTTACAGCACTGTAAAATCCATCCCTGCTAATTAGAGTGTTTTCAAAAATATTTCATCAGCCAGTGCATTTGTACATGGCTTGTGCATTCAGTGATGCAGTGCTCATGGCAACTGATTCATACACAAACACATCAAATGTATAGCCTTTGACATTAACTGGAATGGTTTTGGGACAACACATTAGTACTGTGTGTGTTGTGTCGTGACAATGCAATCAACAAAACCATGGGCAGTCATAGTCAGGCATGCATGCATGCACACTGACGCACGCATAAACACACACTCACACACACTCACACACACACACACACACACACACACACACACACACACCACAGGAACTAACCTTTTCAACATGAAAACAAACAAATGTCACCTCATGAAGTGCCCCTAACACAAACACACACACACACACACACACACACACACACACACACACACACACACACACACACACACACACACACACACACACACACACGGCTCAAGTCAGTCACATTAATCAGGAAAATGCCACACCACCCCTGCACACACGAATGCATTCATTCATCTCCAGCATTTTCCTCTCTCCCTCTCTCTCCATCTCTCTCTCCCTCTCTCCCTCCCTCTCTCTCTGCTGGTGCTTTTAGTGTTTGGCTTGCATCCTTTCACTGCCCTCCAAATGAAACAGATAAAAGCCTGTTGGGAGCCGCCGAGATTGGCCATGAATCTTCCAAAGCCGGGCCGCGAACATAATGCATCAAGGTAAATTAAATACGTTTCTGTGTGGCGGCACGGGAGCGGATCAACTGAAATGGATGAGAGTGTGTGAGAGCCTTCGGTGTCACCACGAACAGCGCCGTCTCTCCGAGAGTTCATCTCTCTCTCTCTCTCTCTCTCTCTCTCTCTCTCTCTCTCTCTCTCTCTCTCTCTCCGTGTTTAACTTTCTTATTCTATCTCTCGCTGTGTCAGTCTGTTTTCCCTCTCCTCCCATCGCAGATGAAGTGGGCGAGGGGATTGTTGGTGACTTATAGGCGGAGCTGGATTTGGTGTGTCATCCTGAGAATAATGTCGCCTTTCTCCGCTCGCTGTCCTTCTTTCCTTCGCTTTCTCCATTTTCTCTCTTTCTCCCTTTTCTCCCGATCCCCTCTCTCGATTATTGTTTCTCCATCTCTTTCCCCCTCTCTAACTCTCTTTCTTTCCCCCTCTCTCTCTCTCTCTCTCTCTCTCTCTCTCTCTCTCACTGTCATTCTGTCTCCCCTCCATCTCGGTGACTCTCTACTGCCCTCAATCTAACCCTTCTCTCTTTTCTTCCTGTTTGTTTCCTCCCTCCATCTCTCCTTTTCCTTCCCTCTCCCCTCCCTTGTTCTCTTCATTTCTTTTTTCTTTCTCTCACCTTCCATCTCTCACCCACTCCCTCTCCAGTTCTTTTCCTTCCCCTTTCTCTCTATCCCCCCTCCTCCTCCTCTCTCTCCCCTCTCTCTCCCCTCTCTCTCCCCCTCTCTCTCTCTCCTTCTCCCTTTCTCCCTCTCTCTCTCTCTCTCTCTCTCTCTCCCTCCCCTCCCCTCCCCTCTCTCTCCCTCCCTCTCTCCCTCCCTCTCTCTCTCCCTCTCTCTCTCTCTCTCTCGTTTCTCAGGTGTCTCTCAGGCTCCGAGGGAGGCGGGTCGGGGCATTAGCGTTAGCTACGCTGACACAGCAGCCGAACGTGCCCCGCGAGTCCTTGACATCACCCCACCTCCCGTTAAACACCTATTATTTATGGCCCGGGCCCGCTGCATATCCACACACCCTATGGATCCGCCAGGGGTCAGGGAGCACTGCTGTCCCTCCCTCAAGCTCTTTTA
>NC_085010.1:21025387-21032887 GCF_963854185.1 Sardina pilchardus
CCATAAATCTTTGGGCGCAATGATCTGCTGTGATACATTAGTGTTAAATGTTGCTTTTAAATGGAATCGTCCCTTTAACAAAACTACAAATTAGTGGGGGAATTATTTAATAGACAACAGAATTATTGATCAATGTGTCACAAAGAAGGAGAGAGAGAAAGAAAGAAAGAAAGAAAAAGAAAGAAAGAAAGGGCGAGGAATGAGTGATGAGTGAGAGATGAATGAATGAATGAATGAATGAATGTATGAATTGGAACCAGCTGTTTTTTTTTGTCAGAATAGACCTATTCAAATAACACAGATGAGTGCACATCCAGGACTCCATGGGCAAACTGAATTGCACTCTCAGTAAAGTGACTGCAAGTGGCAGGCTAAGTGAATGTTTTCTTTCCCGAAACCTAATCACTGACCAAGGCATTCCTTGCAGTCTCCTCCACCCTCCCACTGACCAATTAAATCTCAACCAGATTCCCCCTTATGTATTAAAAATTCACGGAGCATCGCAGCTAACAGCCAGAGTTTTGGTATGAGTGCTAATCCTTTCCGTAATCCCCTGTACCTAAAGTATGCTGTTTCATGAGTGAACGCGCAGACGTCCAATCCTCTCGTAATCACCGCCGAAGGTTCAGTCCTTCGAATAGATAGCTTTGGGGAGACGGCAGAATCCTCAATAAAATCCATAAAGTTCAACTTAAATGTCTGTGCGCAATGACGGGATTTCTTGAAACTTTTTTTTTTTAATTTGCCCGCTTAAGATAAAGACATCCTGAACGTCAGCTTCGTGATTTTGACTGGTGAGCACAGTCTGTGTATGTGAAGGTCTGCGACGTCGGCCTGTTACATTTCCAACTGTCATGGATGTTATTTTTTCCAGGTCTTATGCAAGCGCCAAACATCAAGTTGTATTAGCCTTTAGGCGCTGATATTTCTCAGAAGTGAAACTCTTAGTATATATATATATATTTTTTAATATGAATAATGTGGCTAACTTTGCAGACTACTAAAGCATATAATTTTAAAAGTTTCACAATAAGAAACAAGCAATATTCAGAAAAAACACTTAATTGACAGTAATAATGCAATTAACCGATTAAAGCCGTTTAAAAATAAATCTTGTGGAAAATAATGGTAATGTCAATCATACAGAATTACAATAGGCCTACTACAATTTTGATTTTGTATAAAACTTATATGAGATGATTAATAACAACCAGTAGATCAACTCCCTCTTAGGCCTATATTTAACACCTTATGCAAACCTTCTATGTTATTAGTTTGAAATCAGCTTCAAGCCAATCTCATTACCCTGTAATTAGACCCTTGTTTAACTCATTGCTGAAGATGGTAATGTCACACAGGTAAAATGAAGGTGTATGTGGTATTCTATTTATAGTTAATGAAATGTATTAGGGAATCTCTCATGGCCATATGTGATATGACACAGTTGATTTTTACTTGTGGAATTGGTATCTTTTTTGAAACATGTGCAGTTCTTTGCCTTATTTAATGTCAGCCGCTATATGAAATGAATAACTATGATAATGCCATCTTTCCCACATACTGTATATGAAGTAGTTAGTCAAGAGGCACCCAGCTATTTAGCCACACACCCCACAGCTGTGAATTGTGGCAGACTAGATCACATAATGTACTTTGCTATTTTGCTATTGTATCAAAATTGATCAGGCCGTGTGTTCTAATTTCTGTTGAATACTCTGTTTCTGTGTGGTGCAGTGGTTGGAAAGGTAGTGTGTACTGCAAGGAGAATGCCAAGGATGCAGTATAAGGGCCAAACTACCCTCTAGCATCTTTTGGGAAATTAGAGGAGGTACAGGCCTCCCCTACTCTCCCCTTTCTGGGTACCTGCGGACCATCCAGGTGCTCTCAAATACACCTTACCTCCAGTGCAGTCTGCTTCCCTTGCCAAAAGCTCTGCTAAAAGTTCATAAAACAATTCAGTGCAAAAGGCACAACACTGCTATGCACAGCTCACAATTAGAAAGTGTTAATGTTTGATTGTTTTTCTCTCTTGTCTTTTGAGTTTAGGAAATGAAAGGTAATATGACATGACCGTTTGAAGAAAGTATCATTTGAAATGTTTATTAGCAGCAGGGTTTGTGTTTCTACTTTCTACCTTTCCACGGGGGAAAAAAAACAAACAAAACAAAGTGTTGTCATCGGCCCTGGGGTTCTCAAACTTTTGTTTTGAACTTGGAGTGATCAGACCTGCCTTGTTTACCGAGCACATAAAGCATGTGGCCATCATGACCTGATCCACTGCATATGGCAAAGCGTCTGTTTTTCTTTTTTTCTTTTTAAGTCTCCCCTTTATGCCAGGACACCTGCCTCTTAAATCTATACTCCATGCAGACGCTGACCATTAAGCAATTAACCCACTGATGCACCTGTCACAGTTGAGTTCATTGCATCTGCGTGACTTTTTTTTTTTCGGGAGAAAAGTCATGTGGAAAACGTGTCTGCCAGATAATGTTCCTCAGACGTGCTGAGTCAGCGCTGGTTTCCAGAAGCCGAGACATATTTTACGGTAAGTAAGACTCAAATCATTGCCCCGACGCCTCTTTTGTCACTTCTCAAGGTGAGAAGAGACCTCGACTCTGGGGAATAAAAATGTGGTTCCCCCCACGCACGCAGTTGTCTTGTGGGAAGGAAACCCAGTCTGAGGCTGAGAGGAAGACACCCTTATTGTGCCTTTTCACTTTATACTTTTACTTACTTTTACGTTTTGATGTCCCCCAAGAGGGACATTTTTCTTGGGCTGCAGTCACTGCATCACACACTTACAACATACTACATAAAACATAGAATATACAGAAAACAACACAGCACAGAAAGTGCACAACACAGTGGGGGTAAAAGTGTATAAATAGTACATAGGTAGTACAATAGGCAACAGACTTTCAACAGCGTCAGGCTGCTGGTGGTGGGTGAGGCCTCACACCTTTTCCACAGGCTCTATCTAGCCTCTCTTCTAGGGACGCATTGGTTAGGACGAGCCATAGTGTTTAAGCCATAGGCCATACAGTAGGTGATTTACTCTGGGGAGGTAAGGTCTTGGACAGGACGTTTGCAGATTAGACTCAAATATTGTCACTCAATTATTGCACAGATTTAAATGCGTACAGTAGACTTTTCTTTCGTCAATCAAAGCCATACACCATGAAATGTGTGTGTTTGTGTGTGTGTGTGTGTGTAATATTTTAATTAGTAGTTATTGATTGCTCTACGCTGTTATAGACTTGGTGTGAAGACATTTGAACATACACTCAGCATGACAGACAGTCAGACACATGCATGCACAGACACAGACACAGACAGACGCAACAATATTTGGGAGCATGAAAAAAATACATAGTGGAGAGACTTTGAATAATTTGAAATAATTTCATCTATTTATTTATGAAATTATAAGATAAAATATAGCATTGTTGTCTAATGTAACAGCTGGAATTGCATAAATAAAAATGACCAAAGTAACACTGCTTGTAACAGATTCTCTTTCCAAAGGGAAAATCAAGGAGAAGAGTGAACATACACAACTATACAGCTTCATATACAAAAGTGGTTATAAATACTGAACAACTAGAAAAATACACTTGTCCTTTGAGAATTCACTCTGTTCGTCATTATGAAGAGTTTCATAGAAAAAAAGAGAGGGATAGAGAGAGAGAGAGAGAGAGAGCAATAGAGAGAGAGAGAGAGAGAGAGAGAGAGAGAGAGAGAGAGAGAAAGAGAAAATCAACACAGTATGCTGTTTGAATAAGCGTGCGCTGAGGTGAGCTGTGTAAAAAGTTGCGTTAGCGTTTTGGCTTGATGTCTTCTATTGTCCCCTAGTTGTCTGTATCCAGATAAAGTGATGAAAGGATTGCAGCAATCAGTTTCAATATTTCCAACAGAACAAAAAATACAACATATGAACATATTTTTATATTCTAAGTATCTACAGACCATCACAGAGTAGGGGAATCACAAAGAGCATTATGTAATCAGTATTACAGTCATACTCAGCATATAATAATAATAATAATAACAATAATAATAATAAACACCATTATTGTAGTCTATCATATTATTAAAACATTATTATTATTAGCATTATTATTATTAAGAATCATTTCATATACTTGCATACATAATGCCAATCAGTAATGCCCCAGCAACACTATCCACAGAGTAATTCATTTTTACATTAACATAACATCATTACACATGAAATGGGGGAATGAGGAGTTACAAGTTAGCACACGGCGTATGGGAATCTATTTACTGTAAGGGTTCAGATATAGTCCCTGCTTGGTAGCTAGTTCATGTTACCGTTTCAAAAAAAGCATTCACTTTCCATTCACAAACTTTCAGAAAAGATGTCAAAAGAGGCTGATTTTTTTGTTTGTTTGTTTTTTTTTTAACAACACAAAGTTGTTGTCGTTTTTTTTTTTTCTCGTCATGAATACGAAAAAGAAGTTCCCTGAGCTACAGACATCAACCCTGCATTACAAGAGCTTGCGTAGAGAAACAGAGGGTGTGGCCTAGACACACGTTAGTACTGCTCACCGGGGCAGGTGGTCTCGCGACCACCCTATCATTCGTTAAGTGTTGACTGTGATGATGATAACCTGACTACACGCGGCGACAAACGGGAAAAACAAATTGCACACTAAAACGCTTGTAACATACAGTATTTGTGTCCTCATACAGTAGTTTCAGATATTTTTTTGTTTTTGTTTTTTTGCATTAGTCCTCATTTTTATTGCGCTGCTGAATTTCAAGGTTTCATAATTGAAGATTTCTCTCTTTTTTTTTTTGTACATTGAAGTCTGTTCACCGTGACCTTTAGAGTCCAAAAATCTGCGGAGAATGTGGAGTCATGGTCTCTGAGCAAGCACAGTGTAGAAGACTTCCCTTTGCTGTTCCTCGGGAGTCATCTTTTCTTTCTTTTTGCAGACTGGAAAGTGATTAAGTGTGTTTTTTTTTGTCCTCCTTCCTTCCTTCTTTCCTTCTGTCTTTATCCCTCGGTTATTTGTCACCGGTTTTTCAGCCGTGCGTATTGCTCCGTGCAATCAGAGAGAGGGAATGGAAGCAGTAAACAGGAGAAGACGGAACAATGAAAATATTTGTCTTTTGAAGATTTGTCATGCCAGGCTACGGAGGGAGGGAGGGAGGGGGGGCCACCACCCGGTGGTTCCCGTTGGTGGTCAAGCATAGCAATGGAGGAGACACAGTCATTTGTTTTCAAGTTGGACAACAGAGTATTGTCTGGATTTCGTTTTTTTTTGTGTGTTTTCCACAGCTATTGCAAAGCACAGGAGCCATTAGCATTAAACTACCGGCCTACAAACGGCGAGCTGTAGAATGCATTTACCTCATACCTCTGAAAGCAAGACAGGCCGAGAGAAGGAGATGGGGGGGAAACGAGGGAGGGAGGGAACGATTGATTTTGAAAATAAAGCTCTATTTCTTATATTATTATTTTTTTTTGTCTCCTGATTCTTTCGACCCCAAACAGCATCTCATTTCATATTGTCAGAAAGAAGAAAAGAAAAAAAAAAACTTTTTTTCCCAGCCAACCTATTGCTATACGGAGGATAAGGAGACAACCCCCCGTATAAAGATTATGTTTCGATGGAAACTATAAATGGAGGAAAAAACAACGTCGACGACAACAAAAAAGTACATCTATACCCGAAATATCCTTAGTGATCCAGTATTGCTCTTGAGAATGCTCCATCTCTGTAGTCTCGTATGTTTTTTTTTTTTCTTTTTTTAAAGCCTGA
This sequence comes from Sardina pilchardus, assembly GCF_963854185.1. Classification (NCBI taxonomy): domain Eukaryota; kingdom Metazoa; phylum Chordata; class Actinopteri; order Clupeiformes; family Clupeidae; genus Sardina; species Sardina pilchardus. The sequence continues at coordinate 21,031,177 of NC_085010.1, forward strand.
TGATCTACTACTGTTCTTGTTCTCTGAAGGGGTCAAAGAGACAGAGACATCCCTTATGCAGGTAAGTGCTTGCGTTGGTTGGTTGGTTGGTTGGTTGGTTGGTGGGAGAACCACCTGAGCCCCAGGGCCCTTAGGAGTCCCGGCTCCCCGCTGGAAGTGCTCTCTACCTGGGAGCCTTGAAGCACCATCTGTGGTCCTGAGCTGGAGCTAAGGCTTTGGGAAAAGGGGGGGGGTTGGGGGTTGGACTGGAAGGGAGATCTCCGAGCCCCCACCACCCCCCCCGGAAGTGTCTCTCAAAGCCCTGGCTGAAGGTTGGTGAGAAGGGAAGAGGGGCGTCGGGGGTGTTGGGGGTGTCGGGGGTGTCTTGGGGCGCGGGGAGCCTCGCCTGGCGTCTAGGCCACGCTGGAGCCCCGGCTGGCACAGGAGGCCACGAAGCCCTCGTAGAGGATGGAGTCGCTGCGCTGGGAGTTGTGATGGGGCGCGGTAGCGTGCTGGGACGCCTCAGTCCTGGTCCCCGTGCCAACGACGCCCCCGATACTGCTGCCGCCGCCGCCGCAGACGCTCCTGTGCAGCCGGTCGGACACGGCGGCCGCGGAGGAGCCGCCCAGGCAGCCCAGGGACTCCAGGGGGATGCGCGAGAAGCCCTGCTGGGGCCCTACGGTGGCCGACGCCCGCTCAGGAAACTTCCATCTCTGCACGGAGACACAGAGAGAGAGAGAGAGAGAGAGAGAGAGAGCAAGAGTACTTAAGTATATTTAGTTCATATAGCACATTTAAAAAAGCAGCGTGCTTTATAATAGGTGTAGTTTTCCAGCTTAGACTTAAAAAGAAAGTTATAAAAGCATATCGGAGGTCATCTGAGTGACAATGACACAAACAACATTGATAACATTTCATTCAATGATATTACAACTCAACTCTATGAATGGAAAGCACCTGTTATATAAACTGTACCATATCAAGTCAAACCAGTCAAACAATGTGAAATGAGATGGATTGATAAAGACAAGCATACACAAACTAAAAAGTGTACTGTATACTTAGAAGGGACTAACACATGCAATACTTCTGGAAGTTTAAGATTGAATCGATTTATTTCACTTTCCTTCATCAGCATTCAACACCTGCAATTGTTTGCATATCCCAAAAAGCTTTCAGCATGTGTTGCATCTAATGCTACAAAGTACTGGTAAAACTGCTCTGCTGTATGTCTTCTCAGACACAGTGTTGCCATTTGCTTGTGATGCTAACCTCAAGTTCTAACAATTTCCCACTTGGATCCGATCGCTAAGTTTCGTTCACAGCTCGGAAACGGAATGAGTTATGATCATCACTCTGTGTGGCTCTCACCTCCGCGGTGTTCTATCATTTTATTTATACTCCATTGGAAATTAGTGTCCCCTGCACCGCGGGGAAAAAAAATAAGTCATCAATATGTCAGGAAAATCTCTCGAGCCTTTGCATAATGCATCGCAGAGACAAGAAAGGGAGGATATCGCCGCTTCTGGCAATGATGAGCCCCGGGAATGATTTATGGTGGTATTTGTCCTCGTGGTCGGGGCCGTAAGAACACCCAAAACGGCCTCGGTGAGAGGCGCCCCGTACGGATCTAGCGTCAGACAAGAGGAGGCTTTCTCCGTGCGGCGGAGCTCTGACACGAATGATTAAATTTTCTGTCAGGCGCCGCTGGAAATTTCAGGGCTTTATGGAT
>NC_085010.1:21037887-21040387 GCF_963854185.1 Sardina pilchardus
TACGGAGGAGAGAGAGAGAGAGAGAGAGCGAGAGAGAGAGAGAGAGAGAGAGAGAGAGAGAGAGAGAGAGAGAGAGAGAGATATCAAAAGGTCGAGACCCTTTTGAACTGACCGCTCCCTCCATATCGTTTTAGTGTGATGCCTTATTGTGTTGATCTGTAAGACGAAGTGGCACATAATTCCATAGCAGCGCAGCGATCATAAAAGCGACTGTGATGCACCGTGCAGTCATTCCTCACGGTCCGCAGGTTCACAGGCCACGTCGAGTCGGCTGGTGTGTGTGTGTGTGTGTGTGTGTGTGTGTGTGTGTGCGTGCACGGTGTCAGAGCTGTGTCCAGTGTTGGGTGTGTGTGTGTTAGAGGGCAACAGAGGCAGCCCAGTCAGAAGTGTGTGACGCACGCTAGCAACCCTCCAATCTCTATTACAGATCATCAGCACACACACACACACACACACACACAGAAAGAGAGAGAGAGAGAGTTAGAGAAAGAGAAAGGAGGAAGAAAGGAAAGTCCAGTACAATCGATGTAGAGAAATAGATGCAGAATGAAAGAGAGAGACAGATCAGGAAAACGAAAAGAGAGAACTGAAGGTTAAGAAAGAAAACAAAAGTAATAGCAAAAGAAAGGAGAGAGAAGAAGAGAAGGACATCGAAAGATAAAGAATAGAATGGGAGAAGAAAAAGAAAAGGGATGGATAGGGAGAGCCAGGGGAGAAGGAGAGAGAGGAGAAGAGTAAAGAGAGAGAGAAAGAGAAAGAGAGAGGGAGACAAGCAGAAGGAGAGAGGAGAAGAGTTAAGAGAGAGAGAGAAAGTGAGAGAGAGAGGAGGAGACAAGCAGAAGGAGAGAGGAGAAGAGTTAAGAGAGAGAGAGAAAGTGAGAGAGAGAGGAGGAGACAAGCAGAAGGAGAGAGGAGAAGAGTTAAGAGAGAGAGAGAAAGTGAGAGAGAGAGGAGGAGACAAGCAGAAGGAGAGAGGAGAAGAGTTAAGAGAGAGCGAGGGAAAAGAAAGAGAGAGAGAAAGAGAGAGAGAGGGAGGGAGGGGAGAGGTAGAGGAGGGGTGGATTGTAGCGCGGCTAGCTGTCAGGCCGTGTCAGAATGATGAATGGGGGTGTGAATGGGCCGCGAGGACTGCGGCGGGACAAGGCCAAGTTTACAGCGCTCTCCTGAGTGTTTGTGAAAGGTTATTAAAGCCACTTAAATCAGCACTGCCCCCGACGCCTTCCCCACACTTCACACATAAACACCAGGCACAGCCATGCTGATAACCACTTACACACACACACACACACACACACACACACACACACACACACACACACACACACACACACACACAGTCATACACACACACACAAACACACACACACACACACACACACACACACACACACACATACACACACACACTCACACACAGATGCACACACTCATGCATACATACATATTCCCACACTCACTCACATAGACAAACACACACCCACTGCTTACAAACACAAACAATTACATGCTGATGTGCACAAGCTTATACACACAACAACGTCCCATAAAATCCACATCACACACACACACACACACACACACAGACACACACACACACACACACACACACACACACACACACACGCAGACGTGTTCCAGACATAAGGCATTGTCTGCATAAACTGCTGGAAGAACCGGGCAGAGGAGCGACTCAAGTGCGTGTGTGCGTGTGTGTGTGTGTGTGTGTGTGCGTGTGTGTCTGTGTGATGTCTTCCGCAGGTGGAAGCTGGGTTAACTACCCCACCGAGAGAGAAAGACCATTCATCAAAATCCGTAGTCCTCCTCTCCTCTCCTCGCCCTCCTCCGATTGGGCGGCTGGCGGCTCGTTTTTAATTCCGGCCGTATTCCCGGCCGTCGGCACATTCATCACGCCGAGCAAATGATGTCATGCTCAAATGATTACCATGTCACGCTCTCTCTTATTCAATTCATTCCTCTTCGGCTCGTCCTTCTTCTTTTTACCTAGTTTACAGCAACATGTGGGAGATCTGGGCACTGCTATACAGTACACCCATTTATATGGGCCAACAGACACACACACAGATATGTGTGTACACACACTGACACCGTAGTCATGCCTGCCAATGAAGCGTTCCGTCTTTCAAAAATGAAGCGATAAACAGACAAGCGCAAAAGCCCTCTGGAATATACTTGCTGGTTTTCGACTGTGTGTGTGTGTGCTTCTGCATGTGTGTTTGTGTGTGTGTGTGTGTGATGCCACAAGCATAGGAAAAAAAGGAGAAGTAAAAGAGAGACACTGTTGCTGGTGGTGGTGTCCTCGTTGTCCTGTGGGCTGGACATGCCTGGGCCTGTCTTGGCCTCTATGAGGACGGTATGAGCGGCCTGAGTGGCTAGTGGTCAGGGTTCCCGTGGGGCACTTCACGAGTAAACACCAGGCAGAGCCATGCTGATAACCACTTACACACACACACACACACACACACACACACACACACACACA
>NC_085010.1:21042887-21047887 GCF_963854185.1 Sardina pilchardus
GTAGTAGCCGTCCTCTCTCCTCAGGGCCGGACGTCCGGCGCCGATGCCGCCGCTGCCGCTCCTGCTCCTGTACTCGGCCACCGAGCGCACGCCGCCGAAACTCCTCCTCTTCAGCTCCTCCACGCGGCCAGCTGCTGTGGGGGTCAGAGGTCAGAGGTCAAAGGTGAGTGGGGTGGGTGGGGTACAGGAATGTATGCGTGCGTCAATCGAAAATTGCCTAGTTACCAAGATTAATCATAAAGGGATTTGCCAATGGGACAAAATGGCACGTAGTTCCGGACTCCTAAATGGGCGGGCGCGTTTTAAATATAACGTGTACTATTTTATTGTCATTGTGTGTGATGCCAATGAGTCAATGACATTTATTTACTATTTCAGACATGGGATAAATAATTAAACTTTGGAGTTTAGGACCTAGCTACTGTACTTCTGGACTCCTAACAGATACAAGAGGTTAAGCTCTCATGAATCGTCTCGCTTTATCAACCGCCTCTGCATCAATGGAGGTTCTGTTCTTTTCCTTTGGCTAGAAATAGAAATGGCTAGAATGTACTGTATGTGATGGTTGCTATGGGGATAGCTAAAGTGCTATGCCAAAGAGACGCACATTAAAAGAAGGTCTCTTATATTGCGCGGATATCAGGCCTCTAATATTACAGGCCACAAATATTTGATGAACGGATGAGTGAAATGTCAAAAGGTTTTAATTCACACTGACATTTAAATTTATTACAGTCTCGTTCACTTGTGTCTCTGAATGCCATAGCGCTTTAACAAATAATTTAATATCTAGTCAGAGCCTCAGGGCTGTATGTTACTCACTTCTACAGTATGTATGTATCTGCATCCATATCCATACTATTATTTCACAGAGCACCACTACTATCCTAAAATTTTTTATTTATTGTGTTGTACTATTGCATTAACCTGGGTAGGAGTTGATATTATGTGTGTCTCTGTATGTGTGTGTGTGTGTGTGTGTGTGTGTGTGTGTGTGTGTGTGTGTGAGAGGGAGAGAGAGTAAAAACGCAGTCAAGCAAGACAGGGTTGGCCTAACTGCTTACAGTGAGGCTGTGACATAGGAGGGAGGTGAGGTGTGAATAGTGAAGTGTAAGATATTATTGATTGCTCTAGCAAGCAAGGCTGTGTATGTGTGTGTGCTTGTGTGTGTGTGTGTGTGTGTGTGTGTGTGTGTGTGTGTGATTGGGGGGAGGGAAAGAGACAGCGAGAGACAGAGGAGTAAAGCTGTGGGTTCTGACCTTGGCTGATGCTGTTTGTTTTGTTGAGCTGTGTGTGTTGGGGGGACCTGAGGGTGCTGGCCTCCTTCACACACGCCGGCTGAACACACTCGCCCTCGCTATCACTGCTGCTGCTGCCCGGGTACGTGCACACACGCAGCGCTCTGTCCTGCATACACACACACACACACACACACACACACACACACACACACAGAGAGAGAGAGAGAGAGAGAGAGAGAGAGAGAGAAAGAGACATTTTAGGAAACCACTAATAAAACCATTCACTGCTACTCAGTAGTGCAAGACCATATATTCACTGGCAAGTCTACAATTTATATTGATATTTCAAAATGTGATATTTGCACCGTTTTTAGGGAAGTGAGTTTTCAGAGCTCATTGAGTGCACTCTGTGTTGAATGCCTTACAAGGTTTTGCTGCGAGTTAAGACCTACAGTACAGTATGGTGAATTCAAATTCACAAACATAAGGAGAACATTGATGAATTTTTGAACAGTTTTCTGATAGTTTTGAGTTCTCCCCGAACATTTGCGAACGCTCGCAAAACAGTCTGAGGAGTTCAAAATCCTACACGTTCTCACAGTTGAAAGAGATCATGTTCTCTGTGAAGGTTCGCCTCTGCTCAATGAATTTGGACACACTTCGCAACAAAATCTCAACAAAATCTCCGTCACCGCCTGAAGCGCGGTTGAAGTGGTAGTGATCTATGAGAGGGCCTGCTGTGCTGTGCGGTGCGGTGCTGGTACGTACGTGGGCCAGGGTCTGGTCCTTTGCGGTCCTCCTCTTCTCCGTGGGCTTACTGCCGCTCACCGGGATGGCAGTCCGCTGGGAAGGGAACTCGATCTGACTGAGGCGCTTGGGTCTGATGATGTCTGGAAAATAAGCGTCACAGCGATGTAAATATACAGTAATGTCCCGTGTATTAGCTGCATTTTGTATAAGGCGCAGGGCTGTGTTAAAGAAGACAAAGAAAGAAGTTAAGAGAAACAAAACCATATTAATACCATATTAATTGCCCCTGTATATTGACCTCATAGCCAAAGAAATGTAGCAAAATGAATGTATAAGCTGCGGCTAATAGTTAGTTTCACAGCGATGTAAATATAGGCATTCTACATCGATTTCCACTCCAAATCAGCATTACTTGAGGATTCTCCAAATCCAAATATCCCTCTTTATCTGTCTCTTTACAAGAAAAATGAAGCAAATCATTGTTGGATGGCTTTAATATAGTGGATGTTCTCTCGGGAATAATGGATTTTATTCCAAAGTAATTCATTGCAAATCAATCCAACATGGCTCCAGTCCTCTAATTTCCTGCTCAACTCTGCACACACTGGCAGCATCCTCCCCAGCATCTCTGTGAGGTGTGCCAGTATAGTGTACTGGAGAATGGTGGAGCGGGCTATGATCAAGACCAGGCATAGTGACTAGACCAAATCAGCTCACTGCAGATGGCCTCTCTGAAGCCTGAACTCTAATGACTGCTTCTCTTGCTCTGCTAAGGTTTTTTTTTTTTCTCTCTCTCTCTCTCTCTCTCTCTCTCTCTCTCTCTCTCTTCTCCTCTTTTCTTTGTGCCCTTTTCTCTCTTAGTCTCTCTTTTCTTCTCTCCTCACCTCTCTCTCCCGTTCTCAGTCGCTTTCTTAGTCCCTTTCATTTCTTCTCTCGTTTCCCTCTCTCTCTTAGTCTCTTTCTTTTCTTCTCCCCTCTCTCTATCCCCCCTCTCTCTCTCTCTCTCCCAGTCCACTCTCTCCGTGCTCCGGTCGGGGTGATAATAATGAGCGGACTGCTCTGCAGCGGCAGCATTGACAGAGTCATTTGCACAACAGAGAGGTGGACGCAGAAGGGAGAGGACCGACCCGCGCTGTGTGTGTTTTTCAAAATGTGAGAAAAAAGGGGGAGAGAGGTGCCTGCATGTCTGTGCCTGTCTCTCTGTGTATGTGTGTGTGTGTGTGTGTGGTGTGTGTGTGTGTGTGTGTGTGTGTGTGTGTGTGTGTGTGTGTGTGTGTGTGTGTGAGTTAGCACAGGGGAAAAAAGCTTTGCATGTCCTCACTGGCTTCATTTCTCTCTTTTCTTCTCCTTTATTTTCCTCTCTCTTTCCTCCTCTCCTGCCTCTCCTCTCTTCTCCTCTCAGTGAGGACATGTCAGGGTGACTCCATTCATGGCCTCTTGCGTCAGCAGCATCCTAGCATAGCTCATAATTTAGCCTTGCCGCTAAGCAAGCATTTCATGATGACTGCATTAGCTGTGTTCATCCTCTGCAAGTCTGCCTGACATGTTTGTACCTGGTGGTTACCTGGTTCAGTATGACCGTCTCTTAACAAAACAATAAGCAGACTAGCAGAAGACTAGATCCTGTGAGCTTAAGTGCTGTTGTTTTACATCTCTGGCCTGTAGGTGAAGCTAACCCATGATTAGCTTTTTATTAGCATGTTATTACCCCTCTGGCTAGCTTTTTATTAGCATGTTATTATCCCTCTGGCTAGCCTTTTATTAGCATGTTATTACCCTTCTGGCTAGCTTTTTATCAACCTGTTATTAGCCTGGACTGATGATTTGGCATGGGCTAATGGTGGTGTTCATGTTTTGCCGGAGACATGGCCCAAGCCAGGGTCAGAATAGTCGAGTGCGTCAGGTCGTGCGCGCACGGCGCGCGCTCGGAGATCTAGCCCTTCGCAATAATTACGGCTTTGACACAACGTTCTGTAATTTCACGGCGCCAACCGAGAGGATTAATTAACTCAATCAGGTGAAGCAGGGGCTGAATGCGCCTGGGCTTAACGGGCACGCCGCGCAGATCTACATGAAGAGGGGTGTTATCGCCTGGCCCCAGCCGCTATCGGACAGAGAGGGTTTTTTTTTTATAAGGCGGTGTAAAACATGTCATTGCGCAGCAACCTCTGGTGAGAAAATTACAGGAAGAAGCCTCCGGGTCGTTTGGTAATATCTCTCACAGCGGAGGCGGCGCATGGCTACTAGGGCCGGCCTGTGGCTCGGAGAGCAATAGCCAGCTGCCATCGGCGCTAAATGATTGATGGGACTCTAGGCTAATGAAGCTGTTATTTGTGTGTGTGTGTATGTGTGTTGTGTGTGTGTGTTGTGTTTGTGTTTGTGTTTGTGTATGTGTGTGTGTGTGTGTGTGTGTGTATGTGTGTTGTGTGTGTGTGTGTGTGTGTGTGTATGTATGTGTGTGTCTGTGTTGGTGTTGGGGGGGGGGGGGGGGGGGCTATATCCAAGATCACTGATCACACTTCACACACCAAGAGCAAGAGGTGCAAGTCGTGCCTCTAATGTCGCCTGCTGTCTCCGAGTCTGTGTCAGCACAATGGCATAATGAAAAACAACACAAGTCCCATGTTGACTAAGTAACAAGGGAGGGAGGGAGATAATGCCCCCAAAAATAAACATGACGGATAAACTTTGATGTCGTGATTCATCCGCTAATTTGGCTGGGACAAGCACTGCCTTTAAAAGCCCAGTGCAGCTCTGATGGCCGGCATTTGATGTGCCCAGGTTTCATAGCCCAATAGTGACCTCCACACGGGCGTGACTGGATGTGCATCTGTGGTCTAGTGAACAGTGCATGCAGGGCTTATAAAAGGACTATAAAACCATCAAGGTACTACTATACCACTGCACACTGCTATAGCTGTTATAACTAAGAATAACAATGTGTAGCATCTGCAGTAACTCATGTATATAACATTGTAAAGGCAGTCTTAATACAGAAGTTGTGAGTAA
>NC_085010.1:21052887-21055387 GCF_963854185.1 Sardina pilchardus
GGCCAAGAGCAGCATTCCTGACACAAACAGAGCTGCGATAGCGGAGAGAGACGCCCTCGTGCATCAAAGGAGGAGAAAACACGACAAAAGAGACGCAAAGTCGTTATTGTGTGTGTGTCTGTCTGCAACCATTTCAGACCGCAACAAACAGGAGCATCCCCAACATGAAATAACCTGATTTCCTGTGATCCCTCATTTCCTGCCTGCCTATGATCTTCCACGCTTTTTTGTGTTGCTGCAGATGCTTGAGGCGGTGCAACCAAGCAGTATATCCAGTCCCCAGTGAGACGCGCAAACCTAATACCGACACCCTGAACTTTATGGTCAGCATTTATAAAAAATTACGGGCTGACATTTCATGCTCTGTAGGGGCAAAAGAGCTCTCTTTCTTTAATGTCTGTCTTTTAACTACAGTATACTACTCAAGTTTTCCTTAGGACATTCTTAGACCCCGGCGTATACTTTCTTTGTCACACATCAAACTAAAAGGGAGCACTTCTGAAATGTCTTGGCGTGAATGACACCAACTGACAAAGGTCTGTCAGTGAAATAAATGGCAATATTACTTTACCTGATACTACCTTACCTGATGGTTGCTCTCTATATTGAATGACCTACCAGTGATCCCATCTTACATACAGCACTAACGTGCCATTTGTTTTCATAGTGTTATCTATGCACTACAAATATAATAGTGTTTGTATGCTGTAAAGTAGCAGATCCACACTGAGGCACACATATCTCACATAGCGATGGACATTATGATGATATGCTTCTCTTTGGGACCGTTATCCCAGACGTAGTTTTACCCAAGGCTAAGATAACTGGGCCCATTCCACTGCAGTCTGCTGCTTTCTGTCTGATGAGACCTGACTTCAAAACACAAATGTTCTGCTTCTTTTTACGGTAGTTTGTTCCTCGTGTGTGTCTGGGTGCAAGGATCTGTGGTCCTCTAGCGAGGGGGCACGACGATGCCAGGCCATCTGATGGCCAGGAACACTGCGGTCCCCGGACGTCCAGAACCCAGGCCCTGAAGCCGAGCCAAGCGCCCGCGGCTGGACATGATTAATGTCGATCGGTCCGTGACGGTAATCTCCAGTCCAGCCCCGGACCCTGACTGACAATATACCACCGAGAACCATCTGCATGAAAGGAAATCAATAAAAACTTTTCGCGTTTTAATACAGAGTCCAATTTTTCCCATTATGTTAGGCGTAGAGAGGGAGAGAGAAAGAAAGAAGGGGAGATAGAGAAAGAGAGAGGGAGAGAGAGAGAGAGAGAGGGAGAAGTAATGAGTTTTGTGTTTTGAGATCAAAGCTGGTAATTACCGTCCGATCGCCGCGGAAAGTAGATGGATCTGAGGGACTGTGTGTGTGTGTGTGTGTGTGTGCGTGTGTGTGCGCGTATGTGTGTGTGTCGCAGACCAGGTCGCTTAAAATCCCCCTTCACAGAGAGTTATAACTAGCCAGTCCAGTCAGCCAAAGGCTCTGACATTAGGCACTGAACATGGGCAGTGCTTAAATCTCCCGGCTGCGCTTTAATTCGCGTTGAAGGCCACACTGTGGCTGTGCTTAGCCAGCAGAATTAAAAAGGCCACTCAGCTAATTAAAATATAGAAACGATTAAGGTTTTGTCTCTCTCATTTTTTTTTTTTATCTTTATTTCTTGGCTGCCTTCCCGTCATGTCAGCCTAAGTGAATTCAGACTCATTCTCATACAAGTTTGGACATTTGCCCATGCTAACATAGATATGAGAATAAACACACACACACACACACACACACACACACACACACACACACACACACACACACACACACACACACATGTGTTCCTCTCTTCCATCTCTCTATACTGTAGACATATAGTCTCATTCTCCCTCTCTCTATACCTCCACATGTATGAACAGAAACACAAGTGAGCACACACACTCCATCACATCAACTCTTTCTCTCTGCTCTCTCCTCCGTCACCCCGCCTCCCTCCCTCCATCATCGTCTCTCACCCAGACCCAAACAAAAGACCCAAACAAAAAGACACACACACGGCCATTATTTCTCCTTGTTTGCGCCCCTTTGCACCCTGAAAAAACACAGCGCCTCCTTGCATGCCCCTGCGTTCATTAAGCCTTTGAGTCCCTCCCTCCCGGCGAAAAGAAGGGCTCAGGTGACGGCACACACTCCGTCTATATCTGTCTCTCCGCGTGTCAAAGCTCTATGTGAGTCATCCTCCGGGCCCCCGCACACACACCCACTCCCCCCCCCCCCCCGTCTTCTTTCAGGAAGTTCTGCCTCGGAAAGACTTCAAAAAAAGCACCACGGGCTACAAAATAGCCTCTGTTCGCCAAAATGACCCCTGATTGCTACGTGGCATCTAAGCGCAACACTTTCATTATGAGATATCAAACAGAATTTTCCTCTCTCTCTCTCTCCCTCCATCTCTCTCTCTCTCTCCCTCCATCCCTCTCTCTCTCTCTCTCCTTTTCTCTCCTTTTAAAGTT
>NC_085010.1:21060387-21067887 GCF_963854185.1 Sardina pilchardus
GAGAGAGAGAGAGGGGGGAAGTGAGAAAATGAGACACCGAGCAGAAATCCTCTCATTTCCTGTGGCCACAAGCACGGGGGAATCGCGGAGCCTTGTCTCTGCGTGTGTGTGTGTGTGTGTGTGTGTGTGTGTGTGTGTGTGTGTGTGTGTGTGTGTGTGTGTATGTGTGTGTGTGTGTGTGTGTGTGTGTGTGTGTGTGTGTGTGTGTGTGTGTGTGTGTGTATGTGTGTGTGTGTGTGTGTGTGTGTGTGTGTGTGTGTGTGTGTGTGTGTGTGTGTGTGTGTGTGTGTGTGAAGAGGGTGGGGAGGGGGCGCCGGGTGCTCACCGTATCGGAGCGGATCTCCACCTCGCCCTTCATCTCGCCGCTCCTCCTGGCCAGAGAGATGGCCGCCACCGACGCCGCGTGAGGGTCACCCTTCGCCACCGTCCTGCAACACCAAAGGGGAGCAGCGCCCAGGCATTACGTTATACTCGCGCCCCAGTCCGATAACACACACACACACACACACACACTCACACACACACACACACACACACACACACACACACACACACACACACACAGACGAAAACACACCTAGGCATTACGTTATACTCGTCCCCCAGTCCGATAAAACACACACACACACACACACACACACACACACACACACACACACACACACACACACACACACACACAGATGAAAACACACCCAGGCATTTACGTTACTCGTCCCCCAGTCCAGCTCCCCTGGCCATCTCCTCTGTCCCACATGATGTAGTTCGGCAGGTGGGGAGAGAGAGATTCGATACGATAACACACACACACACACACACACACACACACACACACACACACACAGACAAACACACACACACACACACACACACACACACACACACACACACACACACACACACACAAACACACACATACACACACGCACAGACAAACACACACACACACACACACTCCCATGCCACCAACATCATCACTGATGGAGCTTTATCAGCCAGCCTCCCATCCCGAGTGGTCCCAGCGCCTGGGCTTGTATGACTGATCTAATCTCTTGGTGGAGCCATAGCAGGCTTCTTGAGGGATATCACTAACAATTCCTGATTGCATGCAATCTGCCAGTGGGTGTGTGAGGTGTTATTTACTGGGCCATGGGCACCAATGCGTTCTTCATGCCTTGACTGACTCTATGAGGCTGCTACAAATCTTTAAATTCTCCCCACATTTTCTGTCTTACCCCCCCCCCCCCCCCTCCTCCCTCCCATCCCCCCACCCTGCATAAATGATGTCTTAGATATGGTGTGGGATGCACAATGCATGACACATTGACAGATCATTGTTATTTTACACTGCGATGGATGAACTGTTCAGTTAAACACATCGGGCATGTATTTTTCAATTTTTTTTTTTTTTTTAGCTCAGTGTTATGGCTGCTTTAACTATACTGGTCCTCCCTGGACCGAGTCTGCTAAGACATCTTGGCAGAGAATCACTGCCTATGCATATTTCCGGCTATAATTACGGCTGGTTTTCTGCATTCAAAAATAGATGTGGTTGAAACTAGGCATAATCATTTTTTTTTTTCAGCTTTATGCAACTTTTGTTTTCCACACAACTCAGTAGGAAACTGGTATGTGAATTATCACAATAATTAACATTACTCAACACAAAACCAAGAGGTTTTCACAATGAGTGATAATTGGGAATTAATGAATCAATTATATCAACAAATTCTGTGTGGGTATAATACGGAGCCTTCAGTAGGTCAAAGTGGGCATTTGTTTTTTGTTAAGGTGAGCATTTATTTTTATGAGCTACTTTTGCACTCCAGCACAATAACATTTGCATTCCCTTGTTGAAAGTGGTGAGGGAAATAAAATCACCTCCATAACCCCTCTGGTAGTTGTGCAATATAATATATGCACAGCGATGGGGACAAAATTTACAGGATGTATCACATCACACAGACATCTCACAGAAAGTATTTTGCAGTATATATAAAACGCAGAAAAAAATAAATAAAGATGTTGATACACTTTTTTGTGTTTTCTATTGAATGCATGTACTGTGTATGCTGTCAATCGCTGTGTCCATATGTATGCAATGTGTGCAATGTATGCTGTGATATAATGTGTTTTTGTGTCCGTTTGAAGTGTGTATTCACACTCACCTGCCCAACAGCTCCTTCACCAGCTGGTCTTTGCCAATGTAGGCGGTGGAGGACTGCAGCTGGTTGGTGATGTGTCCCATCTGTATATTGCAGTGGTCCATGATGGAGTTAATTTTATTGCTGTTGTCCGCGATGACGAGCTCTTGGCTCTCCTTGCTCTGAGAGTCGTTCTTCTTCTTGTCCTTCTTCTTGTCGCCCTTCGTCTGCCGACCTCCGAGCACCGAGCCGATCTTCAGCTCCTTCTTCTCCTCCTTGCCCTTTGGGCTGTCCGCCTTCTTGCCGTTCAGTGCCGGGAGCTTGGACTTGCGGAAGCCGAACCAGTTGGCCAGCGAGGAGCCGGTCTTCTGCTTGGCCTCGGACGAGATGGACCGCTCCAGCCCCTGGATCTTCTGCACGTTCTCCTCGATGCCCATCATCACCTTCTCCTCGATGGAGCACACCAGCGGGTTGGTCGCCGCCTTCTCTCCTTCATCAGGCGTGCACTGATTGGCCGTCGACTGACTCTGGGGCGGGACTTCCTGATTGCCCATTGTTGTCGAGCCTTTCCCTTGGGGCAGCACATCTGGGCTGCTGGCGAAGGACGTGGACTCGAACTGTGGGTGCGAGGACACCTTCGCCGGACGGCGAGAGTTCTTGAGGCCCTGCCGGTCCGAGAGAGGAAGGCTTCGAGCCTCCTTCTGAGGGGAGGGAACGGTGACGTCCCCTTTGCTGCCGATTCTCGAGGCCCTGTCTGGGAGACCGTGGTGGCTACTCGACCCGGTGATGCCCTCGATCAGACCGGGCCTCGAGACCGACGGCGACGATCCGCTCTCGGTCAGGCCGGCGATGCCGCCTTTGAGCTGCGTGGGCACACCCTCGACGAACGAGCTCTGCCTCGACAGCGAGTTCCTCTTCTCCGCCGTGTTGGTGATGATCTGAGTGCGGACCTTCCCCGGACCGTCGACGTTCGCCGCCGCCGCCGCCGCCACCGTCGTCGTGTTGATGGTGGGCTTCTCCATGTAGTTGGTGCTGAAGCTCTGGCTCCTGGCCTTGGCTCCGTTCATGCCCAGCGCGGGCTTCAGGTGAGGCTTGGTGGTGATGGAGATGGAGCGTTTGAACAGACGGCTGTCCCGGTCCCCGGCCTTGTCCCCCAGCATCCCGCTGCAGCCGCCGCCTTCCCCCGGAGGGGTCGTCTGGGTGCTCTCCTCGATGGAGTTGCGCTGCTGCTGAGGAGGAGGCAGGAGGAGCGGAAGCGATTTGGGCTCGGCGGTGCCTCGGACGGGAGGCAGGTGGAGGTGGTACGGAGGCGGCGCGTGCTGCTGCTGCTGCTGCTGATGCTGCTGGTGCTGATGCTGCTGCTCGCTCTGCTGACTCTGGCTCAGGCCCTCGGACGAGGCCGTCTCCTTGGAGACCGTGTTGATGTGGTCCTTCTCCTGCTTGCCGGGGATGGTGGAGCTCTTCTTCAGGGCGATGGGGGACTTGACGAAGGCCTTGAGGCCCACGGGGATGCGGGTCTTGGCGGCGGGATCGGCGGAGTTGTGCGGACTCCGCTGGTGGGACGCCACCTGGTCCGGCGCCGGACACTGCTGGACGGCAGCCTTGTGTCCGCTCTCATTGGCCAGAGGGGCCTTCTTGGCCTGGATTGTACTCTGCTGCTGCGACGCCGCTTTCTGAGGGCCGGCCTTCTGGGAAGTTTTGCCCGCCGGGAAGTCCTGATGATCCGATGGCCCGTGGCCCGGAGAGGACGTGGAGAGGTAGAGTTTGGTGTGGACCCGTTTCGTCAGCCCCGCTTTGGTGGGGGTCTGACTTGAGGAAGAGGAGGAGGAGGAAGACTTCTGGATGTTGTGGTGCTGGGCGCCACCGTCCGCCAACTTCTGCGGGTTGACCGTACCGTACCCCGCGTCCACCTCGAGAGCGTCCACGTCCTTCTGGGGGCACGAGTGCTGCGCGTTGGGGGTCGCTGGAGGCTGGTAGCTGGGCGGAGGGCCCCTCACAGTGTTGGGCGTCGGGGGAGGGGGGCCTCCGGCCTTAAGTGCTTGAGGCAGGGCCTCGTAGTTTGGTCGTATGAGCAGCGAGGTGGTGCGGCCCGGGGGAGGCGGCGGGGAGGGAGACCTGAGATCGCTTTTCGCCTTTTCAAAGTGCCTGTCTCGAGTGGGCTGCTCGCCGTAGTCCGTCGTGTGGGCGAGGTGCCTGCGGGTCAAGTGAGGCGAGCTGGACAGACTCCGACCCCACTCGCCCCGGGCCGGCAGCTTGGAGCCGGACAGCGGCGCTGTCTTGGGGCTCTGCCCACTGCTGGGCGCCTTCAGGAACCTGGAGAGCTTCACTGGAGGTGATGACGGTGATTTTTCCTGAGACGTTGACCCAGGGGACCCGCTGAGCTCCGCGCCTGGACCCAAGGAGACCTTTAACGGGGAGCTCTTGCCCCGCGTTGCGGGGATCTTGGTGTTGCCAGCCTTTGCCGGGCTGGCGATGTTTGTCATCGGAGGGACCGAGTGTCCCTTGTTGATGCGGTTGTACGGGGGCTTGATGAGCTTGTGCTGGTGGGTCCCGGGTCTCTCGGCGCTTCCTTCCCTGCTGTTGCTGCTCCGGCCGGTCAGTTGCGGCCGCAGGTGAGTCTCCCCGGGCTTCTCCGGCGACTCCAGGACGCTGTAGTTCCGGTTGTTGTTGCCGCCGCCTCTCAGCCGGCTGGGTCTCTCCTGCGCCACGAGCTCGGCGTAGTCGGGGGGGCCGCCCATTTTGGTCGGGGTCTCGATCGACGGCGCCACGTTCGCGGGCACGGGGCGCGGGCCGCTGCGCGTTTGCGTCTCGCAGAGTTTGATCGGCTGGCCGTCGGCGTCGAAGATGGTGGAGATGCTCTCCTCCGACTGGACCGCCTTCGAGCTCTTCTGGTCCTTCACCAGGCTCAGCGGTCGCGGCCGGCTGTCGGCCGACTGCGCTCTGACCTGCTCCCTCCTGAGCCGGTGCATCTGGTCCGAGTCCCGGGAGAACCGCTTCGGGTCCTTCTCGGGAAGCTCGGCGGTCCGCCGTGGCGGGGCGACGACGGGCGCCTGCTCCGAGAGGGCCTTCGCCCGTTGGACGCTGTTGTGGTCGTCGGGGTCGTCGGACTCGGAGAGGTGCAGCGGGCCGTCGGTCTCGATGGAGCTGAGCTCGTACTGCATCTGTGTGGTCGGCGTGGGGGCCGAACACCTCTTCCCGCTGAACAGGAAGCCGTTGATGAAGCTCAGCAGCCTCTCGGGACGCTCCTGCGAGCTGTACGGCGGCGGGGGCTCGCTGGGGACCTCCTGCGGACCGCCGCCGATTCCGCTGACCCCTCCGCCGCCGTCCTGCGTCCCGTCCCAGCTGCACAGGCTGTCCGACACGCTGTGCGACAGCTTCTTGGAGCACAGCCAGACGCTGTCCTTGCTCGGGGCGCTGTGCCGCTGACGGCCGCCGCCGCCGCCGGCCGCGTGCGCCGACTCGTCGTCGGCGTCGTCCGAGTCGTAGACGAACTTCCGGGCCTCCCTGAGCAGCGCCGAGGCGCAGGGGGGGCTCGGACCGCACCTGGACCCGGCCCCCAGCCCGCCGGCCTTCATCCCCAGCGAGTAGATGCCCTCGTTGGAGTTCATGCAGTCCTTGAAGGCCGACTTGGGCCGGCGGGAGGAGGTGGCGGACGACGCCGACGCCGACGACGACTCCCGCGGCCGCCGCCGCTGCAGCCTCCGCAGGCCCTCCAGGATGTGGCACTCCTTGGGCCGCGCCGGGAACTGGTCCTCCAGGGGAGCGCAGATGTTGCTGGGCACCGAGGAGCCCAGGCCTGACCTCTTCTCCCAGGTCAATGAGGACTGTGGAGCAGAGGCAATCACAAAACACACACACACTGAGACAGGGGAAGATGGAGCCAGAGAGAGGTCAATACTGTATGCACACACTAGACTGGTGATGGATAATGAAAGACAAAGAGAAGAGGGTAGAGAGAGAGGGAGGGACATACATACAGAAAGATAGATAGATAGATAGATAGATAGATCGATAGATAGATAGATAGATAGGTAGATAGACAGATAGGTGGATAGATAGGCAGGTAGATAGATAGACACATACACTGTAGATAGATTGATAGATGGATAGACACATACACTGTAGATAGATAGATAGATGGATAGATAGATAGATAGGTAGATAGGTAGATAGATAGATATAGATAGATACACAGATACATAGGTAGATAGATAGGTACAGTAGATAGATAGATAGATAGATAGATAGATAGATAGATACAGTAGATGCTAAAAGATTCAAGACAGAAGTTGAAAGATAAAGTCAGTAATATAGTGTTAGACACACCAGAATGTACAAATGCATTAAACACAGAGAAGCTCACAAAGCCCGATAGACAAGGCCTGTAAAACTCCCAGACCCAGCAAGCATTACAACTTGCCCATAAAATGAACCCAGTGATGTTCAAACATGTGTGTCTTTTACTGCGCGGCTCCCCGGCGCTGGAGAAAGCACCTAAATCCCCTCAGTTATACGCGCTGCTGACTCGGCTTAGCCATCATTACCTTGACAAGCTGCTACGCCACCGCGGCTGTATTTCAAATGGACGAGCAGGCGACTGGGCAGGCGGGCGGACGAGCGGGCGGTCGGGCGGGCAGCCGAGCAGGGGCGCACCACCCACTCTCCCGCGTCTCCCGTTACAAGCGACGCTCGACAAAAGGAAAACGTGCGCTCTCCCCTGATTACCTTCAGGCTAACCAGCTGCTCGGTCGCCGCTCTCTCTCTCTCTCTCTCTCTCTCTCTATGCAATCCCGCGCTTTCGCCGTTAAACGCGACGCTATCTCGTCAGCCTGCTGAAATAATGTAAATGACATTTTACGGGGCTGCGAGTGTGGAGGGGGCCCATTTAATGGGTGAAACGCCACCTGTGAAACACACTCCACCAGTCGGCCGCACCGCAGATAGGGCAGTTTTGAGAGTTTATATTAAAGGCCGGCTGAATGGTTTTCCTTTTCACTCTTCACTTTCCCAGCCACTCTGAGTCGCTCTCCGAACTCATTCTAAGCCAGGGTACGCAAGCTGCTTCTGTGTGTGTGTGTGTGTGTGTGTGTGTGTGTGTGTGTGGGCCTGTGAGGCAGTCGGTTCACCAAGGTGAAGGCTCTTTAGAAATGCTGGGTCAAATTCTGTCTGGGAGAGTGAATGCACAGTGTCTGTGAGAGCATGTGCACTGGGCATGTCAAGGGTGCCCAGGTCATCTTTTATGTGTGTGTGTGTGTATGTGTGTGTGTGTGTGTATGTGTGTGTGTGTGTGTGTGTGTGTGTGTGTGTGTGTGTGTGTGTGTGTGTGTGTGTGTGTGTGTGTGTGTGTGTGTGTGTG
>NC_085010.1:21070387-21072887 GCF_963854185.1 Sardina pilchardus
CGGCGGCGGAGACCAAAAATTGCTCCTCCATTCGATACGCTGGGCGTTATTACATGCCCATTATTATTTTATCGCGCGTCTGGCCGCCCCCCCCCCCCCCCCCCCCCGAGACGCCGAGACGGAGCGAGGAGCGGAGAGGAGCGGAGAGGAGAGGAGGAGAGGAGGAGAGGAGAGGAGAGGAGAAGAGGAGAGGAGGGCCTTCAGGAATGGAGGAGTACTTTTTAAGGGGCCTTAATGCATAATATATAAGATGAGTAATGTACTACAGGGTCCTCGCCACTGCTCCTGTTCCGATGGAAGCTGCCCCAATCGATGGGGTCTTGGTAATATGACAGCGATTTATTCCTCGCCGGGCCAAATGATACTGCATGATCTCGCGACCCTGTACACCCCCACACCTCCACACACACACACCCACCCATCCACCTACAGCCCCCTCAACCCCCTATGCACACACACACACACACACACACACACACACACAGATACCAGGCATCACCCCACCCCCCGGCAAGAAAGCCTGACTCCCTGCGTCTTCTCTCTGTAGTCTGTACATCACATGCTGTGACCCCGCGATCGTTTCCATGTCGCTCCGACCGGTAATGATCGCAGAAAAGAAAAGGCCGCCCGGAGCTCTGGTATGTGCCGTTTGTGTGTGTGTGTGTGTGTGTGTGTGTGTGTGTGTGTGTGTGTGTCTGCGAGCGAAACAGGTTGAAGATAAAGCCATGAAAAACTGAAGAGCGGCTGAATATGGCTGCTGAATCTGGCATCCTAGATTACATTAACGAGTGCGCGTTCCCTCTCTCTTTCGCTATCTGCCGCAGACATTTCTATTGTGCTGTTAAACTGTGCTGTTCGCACACTATTATAGCTTCAGGTGAAAGGGAATGACTAAGTGTGTGCTTGCGTGAGCGCGGGGGTCGTTGGAGATCAGTGAAAATATCACATCAGGGTAGTCTGCATGTGAGCTAAATTATGCATTCTAGTGTCTTTTTGTGAATATTTTATAAACATTTTTAAAAATCATTTCTGGATAATTCAAGTCTGCTTGAAATATCATCATGAGGGTTTAAATTGCTTGTACTCTTCTGTCGATTTATTTCAGAGAAGTTAAACCGTAACCGTGAAAGTAAAAAGAAAACCATAAGAAAAAAAGAAGGCATTTTCATGCACAATGATTGGTTCAATTCAATGTTTTTTTGTTTTTTTTTGTCACGTAAACAAAAAAAAAAGTGGACTGGAATTTGTCTCGGTGCAGTTCAAGGTAGAAAAAACTAATTCAGCTTTGCGTGGAAATCCAACACGGCCATTTTGAGAGAGTCACCTTGTGAACCCAGCCCGTCAGACTGATCACAGGAGCATACAGTACAGGTAGGAATATAACGGGGATCCAAAGCCGATCATTAGAATGATACAGTTCTGGGAGGATGAAATCTCAAGATGAGTTTTTGAGAGAACTCTAATGAGGCAGCCACGGTCCATGATGCAAAAGGGTGTGTGTGTGTGTGTGTGTGTGTGTGTGTGTGTGTGTGTGTGTTCAAACATGACAAGGGGCATCTGTGATGGTTTGTGTACAGTTAATGTGTTTATGTGTCAGAGAGAGCAAGGTGTGTGTGTGAAGTGTGTATGCATGCATGCATGTGTGTGTGTGTGTGTGTGTGTGTGTGTGTGTGTGTGTGTGTGTGTGTGTGTGTGTGTGTGTGTGTGTGTGTGTGTGTGTGTGTGTGCGGGCGCGCTCTTACATGTGGTGGTGAGTCTGTGTTCCTGGTTAACAGCAGGTGTTTGGTCCTGTCTGGGTCCATCAGCAGGTCCCCACTGGACAAATCCATGAGCCGAGAGTAGAGCTTCTGTAACACACACACACACACACACACACACACAGCTATTTAATACACACATTCATTCACTTCAGCAAAGACTTGCACGGCCCCAGTAAATCAAATCATTCTCTTGGTTTTTAATCAAACCATTCATATCACTGCAACCAGCAGACATAGCTTAAATAAATTCATCCTTTTATAGACAATGATGCAGCCAAGGCTGAAATGTACTCCGATATCTTTTTCAAACATTTTGTTTTTGTTTACGTGCTTCTCTTTTATTATTCCAAGGTAACTGAGCATTTATGCGAGTAACCCACTCTTCATGTGACGTGTTAACAACCAGACATCTTTGATAGCTTGTTTGTTATTTTTGCCGTCATGCCTCTCTTGTCGTGCCCTAACTCAGGCTGGCTGTTCTGAGCATAACAAGGCATGAAGACTAATTAGCGCTTATTTTTTATCTTATTTTTTTTACTCTGAATTAGGACACACACACAAATGACAATTAAGCATCACAATCATTCTGATGAAATTAAGTCAAGCACAGAAGCCACTTTCATCCCGTTCTCTCTCTCTCTCTCTCTCTCTCTCTCTCTCTTTCATTCATTTTGAGTTTAACAGTGTATTCTTGACAGTCACACACATAGAGTCCATCATCTCTTCCTCTCTCTCTCTCT
>NC_085010.1:21092887-21105387 GCF_963854185.1 Sardina pilchardus
GTGTGTGTGTGTGTGCGTGCAGTGCACGCGTGTGCACATGTGCGTACATGGGTGTGTGTGTGTATGTGTGTGTGTGTGTGTGTGTGTGTGAATATGCGCATAAGTCCTGCCCAGTCACCTGAAAGCATGCAGACTAGACAGCTGCTGCCCCGTGATGAGGACGAGGACGAGCGAGCGATTGCTGGAGACGGAGACGGCTGGTTGACCTTTCCCTCATCGCTCCAGCGCCTCGCCTCTCTCTCTCTCTCTCTCTCTCCCTCTCTCTCTCACACACACACACACACACACTCACCGGCCTATTCACCCCACCTCGCTTCTCTGGGCCGCATGGAGCGCCAGGAGAGCCAGTTACTGTAGCTGGACAAGCACTGACCAGGTGGCACACACACACGTCCAGCGCACTGATCTATAAAGAATAACTGGATAGCCGCATCTACGTCATAAACCTGAAGCCTCAGTGCGGTGGCCATATTGGGACCACTTGCCAGTCGAATGCATAGACAGTATAAAAGACAGCAAAAGAATGTTGCCGTTCTGCAACAATGGAACTGGAACATCGCGCCGCCATATTGGGACCACTCGGGATAGTTCTACTGGCTTCAATCAGTGGGTTTACATGCACAGAAAAATAAAGTAGAGAGTAAAGGGCCGTTCACACCAAGAACAATAACGATAACGATAACTATAACCATAACGATAAAAGCGTCCACACTGGCCAACGATAAGAAAAGTCTCTCCTTATGTTAATGAATGTGATTGCTAGAATATTATGGGTTCTGATAGGCTGTTAGCTTTTTATCGTTCTCAAAATCTCTCTGAAAGTGATCAACAACGACATCGTTCTTCATGTCGTTATCGTTATAGTTTATGTGTGAACGTTGTCATTCATATTAATGAGAGCGATATTTGTTTATAGTTGTCGTTATCGTTATCGGTGTGAACGGGTATTCAGTATTCAGTATTCAGAATTCTAGAATATCCCAGTTTACATGCCAATAAACAATGGCAATCAATCAATCAATCAGAGCATCTCCTCCTCCACTACAGAGTGCACTGTGCAGTGTGCATAGTGCATAGTGAATATGAAATGGTGAGTTGCGAATGATTGTCAACTACATAATATAGTAAATGGGTGGCTGTCTCAAACACAGGAACAGTTTCACCGCTTTACTGACAAACAACTGGGCGTACAGACAGAGTGTCTCTGTAATGCTGCAAGAGGAGGACAAAATGCCTAGGCAAGGTGCTCTGAGAGTAGTGGGGCTGAATGCCGTGCATATTCTCCCCCAGTCCAAGTCCAACCCGGAGAGTGTGTGTGGGGGGGGGGACACGAGCGCCATCGATGCTGTTGTGAAGAGTATCAGTGAGTGCACAGACAGCTGATGAAGCACAACAGGCAGCTGGGCAAGGCTGGCAGAGCCCGCGATTGGCACCAATGCTGGCACGGCATGACTCAGCCAGCTGCGAGACGCGCCGCACACAACACACGCGCCCCGCCAACTCGGAGTGCCCACTAAACTCTGCCAGCCTGCAGCGGGTATGATTATAGCCATGCCTTACCATGATCCAATCAGAAAGCATAATCACAATGGGTTTTATTGCCAAGGAGGTTTGCAGTGTGGGCCAAGGGATTTTTCTTAGTCACTGGCTGACAAGCAAGTTCAATGTTCTGCATAGTGTATTATGTAAATGATCTCAGCCCAGAATCACAATCTGTACAGCCCTGAACACATAGAAGCATACTGGATGCCTGCAGGTAGATTTTTAATGACCAAAATTGCAGGCACAGATCTTAGCTTACAAAAAGTACACTGGAGGCATTTTTTGTACAGTCCCTAAAATAGAGTGAATATATACAAAAAGTTCTCCCCTATTGAATTGTAAGTTGGTCCATGCCCCCGGTTTTCTCCCAGTGACTGCAGATACTGTATCAACAAGTCTTATTCTGTGCTGAAGGCCATTCAAGAAAACTTTCTCTATTATGCTCTCTCTCTCTCTCTCTCTCTCTCTCTCTCTCTCTCTCTCTCTTGCTTTCTTGCTCTCTCTATCTCTTGCTTTCTCTTTTCTTTTCCCCCCCTCGCCTTACAAGTCTGACATTAAAATCGATATGGTTGCTCATATCTCCAAATACATCGATGAGAAACAACATGCATCTTTTGGGAAATAATCCCCGTTTTTTTTCCCCCTCCTCCGCGATACAATCAGTGCCACTGCTCCACTCCATTTGTAAGCAATATGCTATGTCCCATACTAATGGATTATAATAGCGTCCCCCCCCCTCCTCCTCCTCCTCCTCCTCCTCCTCCCCCTCCTCCCTGTCTCCTTTGTGGATGGGAGTGGATGGGGCTCCCGCATGTAGCGTCAGTGTTGTTTATGGGCAGGAGCAGGCATTGATGTATTGGCCTCGCTTCTCTTTTAGCCTCCTCTTCGCCGAGAGCATCCATCACCAGAGCAGCCATGCACGCAGGGATGGCAGATAACTTTGGATAAAGTCGTAACGTTTCGGTAATGCCCTATCCCTCTCGCGTTGCCTCCATACCCCCCCCCCCCCACCCCCCCATATCCCATCCCAACCCCCCCACACAACCCTCCTTCCTCTTTCTTGCTCCTCTTCCTCCTCCTCTGTCTCTTTCAGGGACCATTGTGCTTGGGGTGGGAACTGAGGCTGAGCTGAAATGACGGAGGCAATAATGTCATATGTCCAGTTAATTACCCTCGCTGCTAGCCATTGTTTATGATGATGGCCTTCATCCTGTCGAGTTATGCTAATGGTAGTGTGTGTGAGTGTGTGTGTGTGTGTGTGTGTGTGTGTGTGTGTGTGTGTGTGTGTGTGTGTGTGTGTGTGTGTGTGTGTTTTCATTTTTGTGCGTGTGTGGTTGCATTTCTCTGTGTGTGCGTGTGTATGTGTATGTATGTGTATGTGTGTGATTGTGAGTGTATGTATGTGTTTCTGTCTGTGTACTGGTTTGTGTGTGTGTGTGTGTGTGTGTGTGTGTGTGTGTGTGTGTGTGTGTGTGTGTGTGTGTGTGTGTGCGAGTGTGTGAGTGGTGTGTGTGTGTGTGTGTGCATTAGGGACGGAGAGCTGGAGACATTAACCGCCGCGTTGCTTACTCTGTCAGAAAAGCACACAACAGAAAGCCTGTCAGCCTTTATAGCTCACACAATCACTTACCAATTACAGGTCGGCTGAATGGACTATATTTAACAGAGAGAGCGCGTCTGTACTAATCAGGCCCTGCAGATAGGGCCAGCCTGTGACTGTTGGTTGGTTTGTCCACTAATGGCAATCTATTAGCGCTTCCGCGACTGTAGCCCATTAATTCCATAGAGGCCATCTGGCTGCCAGTCTCTAACACCTGCAAAAGGACATTTTTGTGTCGTGCAGGTGATCACCGAGTGATATGAGTGTAAAATCGCTGGCACACTGTCGTAGAGTTACTCTCCCGCTCTGTACGAGTCGAAATCATAGAGAGTCACAATGTTCTCGTGAGGGGGGGGGGGACTAAAATCTGTTAAATCAACAGGAATCGTACAATCTTTCGGTATTTTCTGGTTGCTTTCTCTCCTCCTGTGCAGGCGTCTGCAGTGATGATCAAATGTATGCTTTCGCCTCGGCGCGAGTTGGTCCGTTGTACGGAAGCCTGACGATCGTTTACTCAAGTGCAGATAAAAGAGTCTGAGAATGAGAAATGAGTTTGTTGTGTGTGTGTGTGTGTGTGTGTGTGTGTGTCTGTGTGTGTGTGTGTGTGTGTGTGAGCTGTAGACAGCTGAGTTTCAACGTGTGAGTGGTGTGTGTGTGTGCATTAGTTGGAGAGTGGGAAGTGGGATGTTGGAGTTTAGACCAGGGGTTATTGAGGTCCCTGACGGATCTCAGAGGAAGGAGGAACAAAATAAAAAAACAAAACAAGATTTGGGGATTGCTATCCCCGTCCTGCTCGGCTGATTTCAGAGCAAAACACAGACAGCACACCACAGAGGAAAACAGGAGAGAGAGCGTAATGAGAGAGAGAGAGAGAGAGAGAGAGAGAGAGAGAGAGAGAGAGAGCAGCAAAAAAAGGGTGGGCAGATAGATAGATGAAGAGAGAGAGAGAGAGAGAGAGAGGCAGGCTGAAAGAGACAGACAGACAGACAGACAGAAACAGACAAACGGACAAGTGGCCTATTGATTGGCTGCAGCGTTACCTCCAGAGCCTTCAGTCTGTCCAGAAGTGTCCGGGTCTCATCTTTGGCCTCGTCCCCCTCCTCGTCCCCCGCCGCATCTTTCTCGGTCTCCGATTGGCCGCTCTTGGCCGGCTGCTCTTCCGCCGCCTGACACGCCCGCTTCTCCTCGGAGAGCTCGTGCTTCTCCATCTCCTTCGAGAGCTTGTCCTGAAGCGAGGGATAGAGAGGGAAACAAATAAAGAGAGAGAGAGAGAGGGGGGGGGAGAAGATATAGATAGGGAAGGAGAGAAATATACAGATAGATAGCATGGGAGAGAAAGGAGAAGAGAAAGAGAGAGAAAGATAGATAGAGGGAGGAGGGGGTACAGACAGATTAGGGAGAAAATGGGGTGCAGAGGAGAGACATGAAAAGAAACGAGGGAGGGAGGGAGGTTAGAGAAATGAAGTGGGAGAAGGAATGACAGAGTGAGAGAAGCCAAGGGAGTGAGGGGCACGAGGGTGTGGGGGGGGGAGATAGAGAGAAGAAGAGAGACGTGGAGGGAGAGAATGAACGATAGAGAAAGTGTGACAAACGGAGGGAGAGAAGAAGTGAAACAAGAAGTAGGACAAAAAAAGAACAGGGGAAAAGAGAGAAGTCAGTGTCAGCATGACAGAACTGTGGCAGATATATCCCATGATGCTCTGGGCCACCGATGCCGCTCACTGCGTGACCTTGAAAGGCCCTCTAGGCTTTCTGGAGGTGACAGCAGCTGCTGCAGTGGCGGCCGACTCATAAACATTAACCAAAGACAATAGAGTGATGCAAACAGATATCCATGCATCTCTTGAGAATTATCGCGCACGCACTCACACACACACACACACACACACACACACACACACACATACCTGACACTGATAAGACTAATTAGGCTCTCAGACTCTGCTGGTGAAAGTGTCGGGCGGAGTGAGGAGAGGAGAAGGGATGGGGAGAGAACGCAGCGAGACTGAGACGGCCACAGTGGGGAATATCAAATGCTATCTCCCTTCATTATTAGAGTGCATGAAAAATGCACTCTACTGTTATTCCACTTATTAGAGTGCATGAAAAATGCACTCTATTGTTATTCCACTTATTCTTATTAAACTTCTTCTTCTAACGCTTTTTGTGCGTTTAATGCGGCTTCAACGGTTTAACTTTGAAACTTCATTCAAACTGTGTTGCGTAGATCTCACTTAGGTGACTTCAGCTATATATTGTTTAACTTTGAAACTTTTATACTTTTTAAACTATTTAATTAAAACTATCAAAATTTCCCCATAGACTTAACATTGTGATTATGACATCACAATTCGATTAGAATCCTATGCCAGAACTCTCTCTCCCAGGCTTTTAGAATCCTATGCCAGAACTCTCAGGCTTCTAGAATCCTACTGTATGCCAGAACTCTCTCTCTCTCAGGCTGGCTCTAATAAGACTACAGATCCTGCTCAACTGTTCCCTGTGCCCACTATCAAATCGTTCAACCATTTAAACTAGGCTACTCAACTATTTAACTGTTCAGCCATTTTAACTGTCAGTTGTCATCAACTGTTTAAACTACTCAACTATTTAACTGTTTGGCTATTCAAACTGTCAGTTTTCATCAACTATGACTCCCTCCAACTGTTTCTACTGCCTGAAACTAAATTCACTATTAATTAATTCAACTATTTAAACTACTCAACTAAACTACTCAACTTTTTAACTGTTTGGCTATTCCAACTGTCCGTTTTCATCAACTATGACTCCCTCCAACTGTTTCTACTGCCTGAAACTAAATTCACTATTAATTAATTAAACTATTTAAACTACTCAACTAAACTACTCAACTATTTAACTGTTTGGCTATTCCAACTGTCAGTTTGCATCAACGATGACTCCTTCCAACTGTTTCTACTGCCTGAAACTGTTTCAAAATAAAAGTCCTCACTAAAATAATTCACTATTAATTAAGTCAACTATTTAAACTGCTCAACTATTAACTGCTCAACTATTAAGTGTTTGGCTATTCCAACTGTCAGTTTGCATCAACTATGACTCCCTCCAACTGTTTCTACTGCCTGAAACTGTTTCAAAATAAAAGTCCTCACTCAAATAATTCACTATTAATTAATTCAACTATTTAAACTATTCAACTATTTAACTGTTCAGCCATTCTAACTGTCAGTTGTCATCAACTATGACTCCCTCCAACTGTTTCTACTGCCTGAAACTGTTTCTTAGTGAAAGTCCTTACTACAATTATTCACAATTAAAGAAGTAAACATTTAAACTGCTCAATTAATCAACTGTTCAGCCATTTTAACTGCCAGTTGTCTTATGACTCCCACCACCTATTTCCTCTGCCCACAACTGTTTCAAAATAAGTCATTAGTGTCATAATTCCATATTTAATAATGTAACTATTTAAACTATGCAACTATTTAACTCTTTAGCCATTCCGAATTACAGTTGTCATCAGCTATGTATCCCACCAACAGTTTCCTCTGCCCACAACTGTTTCAAAATAAAAGTCCTCACACAATAATTCTCTATTAAATAGCTCAACTATTTGAACTACTCAACTGTTTAACTTGTTGCTCATTCCAACTGTTAATTGTCATCAACTATGACTCCCCTCAACCTTTTCTCTACTTTACCTCTATCTTTGTCACAATTTTCATGCACTCGTAATTCCCTGGAATTGCTTTCTCTAGTTCTTATTATAGTTCTTATTCTTCTTCTAACGCTTTTTGTGCGTTTAATGCGGCTTCAACGGTTTAACTTTGAAACTTCATTCAAACTGTGTCGCGTAGATCTTACTTAGGTGACTGGAGACATGTATTTTTCAACTTTGTAACTTTTATACTTTTTAAACTATTTAATTAAAACTATCAAAATTTCCCCATAGACTTAACATTATGATTATGACATCACCGATTAGAATCCTATGCCAGAACTCTCTCTCCCAGGCTTTTAGAATCCTATCCCAGAACTCTAAGGCTTCTAGAATCCTACTGTATGCCAGAACTCTCTCTCTCAGGCTTTTAAGCATAAAGTCTGGCTCTAATAAGACTACAGATCCTATTCAACTGTTCCCTGTGCCCAAAACTGTTTCAAAATAAAAATCCTCACTACCATAATTCACTATCAAATCATTCAACCATTTAAACTACTCAACTATTTAACTGTTCAGCCATTTTAACTGTCAGTTGTCATCAACTATTTAAACTACTCAACTATTTATACTCAACTATTTAACTGTTTGGCTATTCCAACTCTCCGTTTTCATCAACTATGACTCCCTCCAACTGTTTCTACTGCCTGAAACTAAGTTCACTATTAATTAATTCAACTATTTAAACTACTCAACTATTTAACTGTTTGGCTATTCCAACTGTCAGTTTGCATCAACTATGACTCCCTCCAACTGTTTCTACTGCCTGAAACTAAATTCACTATTAATTCATTCAACTATTTAAACTACTCAACTATTTAACTGTTTGGCTATTCCAACTTTCCGTTTTCATCAACTATGACTCCCTCCAACTGTTTCTACTGCCTGAAACTGTTTCAAAATAAAAGTCTTCACTAAAATAATTCACTATTAATTTATTCAACTATTTAAACTACTCATCTATTTAAACTGCTCAACTATTAAGTGTTTGGCTATTCCAACTGTCCGTTTACATCAACTATGATTCCCTCCAACGGTTTTTACTGCCTGAAACTTTTCAAAATAAAAGTCCTCACTCAAATAATTCACTATTAATTAATTCAACTATTTAAACTGTTCAACTATTTAACTTTTCATCCATTTTAACTGTCAGCTGTCATCAACTATGACTCCCTCCAACTGTTTCTACTGCCTGAAACTGTTTCATAATGAAAGTCCTTACTACAATTATTCACAATTAAAGAATTAAACATTTAAACTGCTCAATTAATCAACTGTTCAGCCATTTTAACTGCCAGTTGTCTTCAACTATGACTCCCACCACCTATTTCCTCTGCCCACAACTGTTTCAAAATAAGTCATCAGTGTCCTAATTCCGTATTTAATAATGTAACTATTTAAACTATGCAACTATTTAACTCTTTTAGCCATTCCGAATTACAGTTGTCATCAGCTATGTATCCCACCAACAGTTTCCTCTGCCCACAACTGTTTCAAAATAAAAGTCCTCACACAATAAT
Source organism: Sardina pilchardus (assembly GCF_963854185.1). Classification (NCBI taxonomy): domain Eukaryota; kingdom Metazoa; phylum Chordata; class Actinopteri; order Clupeiformes; family Clupeidae; genus Sardina; species Sardina pilchardus. The sequence continues at coordinate 21,101,247 of NC_085010.1, forward strand.
TCTCTATTAAATAGCTCAACTATTTGAACTACTCAACTGTTTAACTTTTTGCTCATTCCAACTGTTAATTGTCATCAACTATGACTCCCCTCAACCTTTTCTCTACTTCACCTCTATCTTTGTCACAATTTTCATGCACTCGTAATTCCCTGGAATTGCTTTCTCTAGTTCTATTTGTCCCTGCGAGAGGGAGCCGGAAAAAGGGGAGGCGAAAAAAATTGAGTTGTGCTTCAATCAGAACGCTCACAGGGGGCCAAGTGTGTGTGTGTGTGTGTGTGCGCACGCGCGTGTGTGTTTGTGTGTGTGTGTGTGTGTGTGTGTGTGTGCGTGTGTGTGTGTGACAGTGTGTGTGTGTCAATGTGGGTGGTTGTGAGCTTAGCATAGGTGTTTGTTTGCAAAGTTCTATCGCATACAGTATATTACCCAACTACAAAAAATTGCCATTCTAATCATGGTAGCATTATCCTATATCACTGTTTCAGTCTGCTCAAGTGCTACGACGGATTCACAAGGTAGCAAAATGAGGCAGGAGGCATTCCAAATGCTAACAGTCCCCCAGCACATTTGACATTTTGCAGTGGCAAGAGGAACAGTGAGATCTGGCCTGCATAACAACCTCCAATTAGCCTTTTTAGCACCGAATTAGCATTCCCTCAAAGCCTCTGGTATCTAGCCAGTGGAGCGGGACCATCTTCTGTACGTGTACCACCTGGACAGACTATAGTCAGGGCCATCGTTGATTCATTTATTGAATTATTTATTTATTTAGTTGGTAAATTAGTTAGTTAGTTATGATCCCCCGGTCCTATGCTCCCCACACTTAGTATTTTTTTTTTTTTTTAAAGGGTCCTTTGTTCTCCCTGCTTTTCCCAAATAAATATGCATGTAATGTGACCGGGGAACATAGGACTCTTTTGGGGGAAAACGGGGAACACAGGACCTGGGGTACATAGGGGATGAACCCCATACAAGCAGTACTTGTATGAGAGAAAAGTTCGCCTGCTATTATCCCAGCGTCTATATGAGGGCTTGGCTCCATCCACTGATGCTACAAGACATTAATAGTGGGGTCGGATGCATGTGTAATTTTTCTCAGTCATTTCAAATTCGTGTTAAAGTTTGATTTTCACTTCTAAGTTGAAGTTTAGGGTCTACAGAAAAATTTGAGTCCGAGTGTCAAACACACAGATTAAAAATGGCCTCTAGGGGGCGCTGCAAAATATATAAACTGCTACAATTTTTGTTTAGATGAACCAAATGTAACAAATGAGGTATGTATGGATTCAGAATTAAAAGGAGAAACAGGTATGCCAAGCATTTGGTGACCAGATAAAAATAAATACACTTTTAGCCCAAAATATTACATGGACACAAGCAAAATTATGCTTTTTTAAAGATAAAGTCTGAAAATGTCCTCACAGTTGCTAAGGAATTTTACTTTTTAATGTTATTTCACAAGTCAAGACTGTGTGGTGATTAAACTGAAATTGAAATGCTCCTCACTCTTCTATTCTATGTAGTAACAGCCATAAACTTTCTATGTATGGATTTAGGATCAGGAGTCTCAACTTTTTTCAGTCAATCAATCAATCAATCAATCAATCAATCAATCAATCAATCAATCATTCAAGCCATCATTTTATTCACAAGAAATTTTCACAAAAGAACTTTATATCTGGAAGAAAGTAAATCAATAACAATAAGAAGAAAAACAATATTTTTTCTGGCATTCAAAAAATGAACAGAAGACCATAGGGCTAACATTTATTCTGAGAACTTCACTCTACAATGATAACTATAATTTACTTCTTTGATTTATTCTATGTCAGTCTTAGAAGTTCTGACATGTGCACTTGCACAGATGTGTGCACTTTCACTTCGCCTTCATGCACTTGCACCGAGAACTGGCAGGTCGACTTGTACAAGTACTTGTACCACCACACTTCACATCTAGTTGGAATACGTCTTTGGCAAGTGGTAGCGTAGTCCAAATGGGAAGAAGTTTGTTGTCCTCTTCTTTCCACCCATGGTCAGTGGGGTTGTAGTCAGGCATTATTGACCTAAATGAATGAATACATAAATGCATTTTTTTTTTTGTGATTATATAGTACTCAAATCCATACAGGTGCATACTTACATGTGGGCTGTTGTCCACATGCTTGCTTGGAAGACACTCCTTTTGAGATGTAGATCCAAAGCATCCATTGTTGGGGGGATTCTTTCAACATCCCTCGTCTTCTGTGAGAATAGCCTCATTCGAAGAAGATCAACATAATTTTCCTCATTTGATTCACTGGAGTACAGCCTACAGACAAAGTTTACTGCAACTTCTTTCAGCCTTGGAGAGGTTTGGAATGGAGTCTCAACGATGGTTGCGAACTCCTCTGTCAAGTGTGGAACTTCATGCATCAATTTGCAGCAGGATTGCTTACCCCTGAACTTGAAAGAAGATGTGCTGTCTGATCCCGTGAATGCGTGGAAGAGAGCCATGGCTTTACATGTTTCTGTGCCCAGTTTTGTGGCTAGAGTGTTCAGGGAGATCATTCTTGATGTCTTTCCAGTTTTGAAGCAGATCCAGATTTCTTCAGTTGCATTCAAAGCCTTGAGATGATGGAAATTACTCAGCAGGATTACAACATCTGTGTCTCCAGTATAGACCATCCCAACTGATGCTGTTTGGAGGGCATGGAGAAGATGCACTAGGACACGAGTGTCAGCTTCCTCGTGGTTGCAGCGATCCATTGGAAGGCTGTTTCCAACATGGTCATCAAGAATGATCTCCCTGAACACTCTCGCCACAAAACTGGGCACAGAAACATGTAAAGCCATGGCTCTCTTCCACGCATTCACGGGATCAGACAGCACATCTTCTTTCAAGTTCAGGGGTAAGCAATCCTGCTGCAAATTGATGCACGAAGTTCCACACTTGACAGAGGAGTTCGCAACCATCGTTGAGACTCCATTCCAAACCTCTCCAAGGCTGAAAGAAGTTGCAGTAAACTTTGTCTGTAGGCTGTACTCCAGTGAATCAAATGAGGAAAATGATGTTGATCTTCTTCGAATGAGGCTATTCTCACAGAAGACGAGGGATGTTGAAAGAATCCCCCCCAACAATGGATGCTTTGGATCTACATCTCAAAAGGAGTGTCTTCCAAGCAAGCATGTGGACAACAGCCCACATGTAAGTATGCACCTGTATGGATTTGAGTACTATATAATCACAAAAAAAACATGCATTTATGTATTCATTCATTTAGGTCAATAATGCCTGACAACAACCCCACTGACCATGGGTGGAAAGAAGAGGACAGCAAACTTCTTCCCATTTGGACTACGCTACCACTTGCCAAAGACATATTCCAACTAGATGTGAAGTGTGGTGGTACAAGTACTTGTACAAGTCGACCTGCCAGTTCTCGGTGCAAGTGCATGAAGGCGAAGTTAAAGTGCACACGTCTGTGCAAGTGCACATGTCAGAACTTCTAAGACTGACATAGAATAAATCAAAGAAGTAAATTATAGTTATCATTGTAGAGTGAAGTTCTCAGAATAAATGTTAGCCCTATGGTCTTCTGTTCATTTTTTGAAAGCCAGAAAAAATATTGTTTATCTTATTGTTATTGATTTACTCTCTTCCAGATATAAAGTTCTTTTGTGAAAATTTCTTGTGAATAAAATGATGGCTTGATGGCTTGATTGATTGATTGACTGATTGACTGAAAAAAGTTGAGACTCCTGATCCTAAATCCATACATAGAAAGTTTATGGCTGTACTACATTTTGCGGCGCCCCCTAGGGCATAGAATAGAAGAGTGAGGAGCATTTCAATTTCAGTTTAATCACCACACAGTCTTGACTTGTGAAATAACATTAAAAAGTAAAATTCCTTAGCAACTGTGAGGACATTTTCAGACTTTATCTTTAAAAAAGCATAATTTTGCTTGTGTCCATGTAATATTTTGGGCTAAACGTGTATTTATTTTAATCTGGTCACCAAATGCTTGGTATACCTGTTTCTCCTTTTAATTCTGAATCCATACATACCTCATTTGTTAAAATTGGAAAATCTAATCAAAAATTGTAGCAGTTTATATATTTTGCGGCGCCCCCTAGAGGCCATTGTTAATCTGTGTGTTTGACA
>NC_085010.1:21117887-21122887 GCF_963854185.1 Sardina pilchardus
TGTGTGTGTGTGTGTGTGTGTGTGTGTGTGTGTGTGTGTGTGTGTGTGTGTGTGTGTGTGTGTGTGTGTGTGTGTGTGTGTGTGTGTGTGTGTGTGTGTGTGTGTGTGTGTGTGTTTGAGCGTTTGATGAAAGGCTGAATGAAGGAAGAATGATTTGTCTCTATTTGGGCTTGATCATGGGTGCATCCATGTGGTTGATTGCGTTGATTTGTGTGCTGGTGTGTGTGTGTGTGTGTGTGAGTGTGTGTGTGTGTGTGGTTGCAGACACAAAACATCCATCAGGAAGTCTGGGTTGGAGGGCTGTTCCATTTGACACACTGCCACTGGCACCACTAAGTGTGTGTGTGTGTGTGTGTGTGTGTGTGTGTGTGTGTGTGTGTGTGTGACTGGCCTACTTTCACACAGCCTGTAATCTGACCTGTTTAAAATACCCATTAGACACCCAACAAACCCTATTAGCCCACAGTGGAGGGTGTGTGTGTGTGTGTGTGTGTGTGTGTGTGTGTGATAATTGTTTGTTTATATGTATTCTATATGTACAGTACAGTATATGGAAAATGTGTGTGTGTGTGTGTGTGTGTGTGTGTGTGTGTGTGTGTGTGTGTGTGTGTGTGTGTGTGTGGAGGGGGTGGTGATGAGTGATATAAGGTGTGTGAATGCCATGTGATTTTCCTTGAAATGAAGTCATCTATATATACTGTATAAGCTATAAGCTATAAGCTATAACTGTTCAATCTAATCAAGAGATGTGAGATAAAGAGATGTTCATAAACTGGCCTCATCTCGCCTGAAATCAGCGCTCTCATTACAACACTCACTGCAAACAGACAGACCAAAACACATTCAGGTCACTAATCTGACCACTGAATACTCTGTGTGTGCTTACTGTACATGTGTGTGTGTGTGTGTGTGTGTGTGTGTGTGTGTGTGTGTGTGTGTGTCTCTGTGTGTGTGTGTGTGTGTGTGTGTGTCAACAAGACCACACCAGGCGTAGGTATTTGAAGCCCCTGTAAGCCCCCCCCCCCCCCCCCCCCCCACACACACACACACACACACACACACACACACACACACACACACACAGTTTATATATGGTGTATGCACATTTGCTTTGAAGTCTCCTAATTAGCACAGGCAGTGAGCCAGGAGAGGGGTTCTTGTGTCTAAGTGTGTCAGTATGTGTGTGTGAGGATACGGCCATTGATCAGCCAATAGAACTAATTGCCTGGCCTGCACACACACACACACACACACACACACACACACACACACACACACACACACACACACACACACACACACACACACACACAAACACACACACACACACACACACACACACACACACACACACATACACATGCAACCCTTCACATCTATCTGCACACAAGTGAGGATGTGCTAACAAGGAGAGTGGTGTGTGTGTGTGTGTGTGTGTGTGTGTGTGTGTGTGTGTGAGAGAGAGAGAGACACAGAGTACATTTGTGTGTATCATTAAATAATGGCTCAGAGGATTTCTTGTGAAGGAAACTAGCATGTAATTTCAAAAGTAAACACTTGTTAAAGATCTAGAAGATGAAAAGAGAGGAGGGGAAGGAGGGGAAGACAAGGAGGAGGAGGAGGATTGTGTGTGTGTGTGTGTGTGTGGGGGGGGGGTGATCTACAAAGGGAAGAAGGATAACTATGGAGTAAAGATGGAGGAAAGGAGTCATTTTAAGGCCAAATAAAATGATGGGAAGATGATATGAGATTAGGTCACTCGTGAGACAGGATAAAGGAATAAGGGAGAGAGAAAGAGAGAGGGAAAGAGAGAGAGAGAGAGGTGGATAATGGCATGACTTAATAGAAAGAGAGTGGACATGGGCATGAATAAATGGATAGAGAGCGATGGATATAGAGAGATGGGTATAGAGAGATGGGTATAGAGATGGATATTGGCATGAATGGATAGAGAGTGAGGTGGAGAGGGGGTTGAATGAGAGTGCTGCTGGGGGAGAGAGCTCTGCTGCTGTGAGGTAAGTGCCACACACACACACACACACACACACACACACACACACACACACACACACACACACACACACATACACACACACACACAAAACCATCACACACACCATCACATACATACACACACACACACCAGATCACATGCATGGCAACAAACATAGGTGCTGTAAACCAGATAACCAACGCGTGCATACGCTGGTCGATTCAAGCAAACAAAACAATCCAACAAACCAAAGCAAAGGCACAAAGTGAAGAAATGAATGAACATTCTATTAGAAGACGGTCTATTACAGGGTCCTTGCTCTTTTGTCATCTAAAAATTCCAGACTTTTTCCAACCTTTTTCCAAACTTATAATCTTTTCTTCAAGACCTCAACATTTTGTAGCTTTGAGAGTCAGGCTACCAACACACAAGAATTTTACTCTCCAATAGCAGTATAATGAGATGTAATGCAGATTGCAACCATACTGAGACCCCCATGGCAGGACTTTCTTTCTCCAAAAGGCCCTCTCAGATGCCCTTGGCAGGATCGACCTACCACCTGATGCCCAGTGATCAAGTTTTGTGGTAGCGCATTAGAACGAAACGCGGTCAAGGTGTGAGTTTATCTGATATTTACAACGGCATCGAACGCAATTCAGCCAATCACAATCAAGGACCGGAACTATCCGTTTTAGAAAAACATTTCTAGCACTGTTCCATACCAATGCGCTTATGACTGGTATCCATAAAAACCATAGTAGCAGTTGAAACTGGAAGGAACTATTTCAGGCTGTTTACTTCCTCCATAACGGTAGCTATAGTGGATTATTTTCTGCATTTCAAAGTAGTGAATAAAAAATGATAAACTAGTCACTGCAGATAAGAGGGATAACGACCTCCGAAGTGACCGGTTCTATGGAAATAACGTCCCGACGGAGGATCCCGGCGACGTGCGCCTCTACCTCGCCATTATTCCAATCGAATCAGTCACCTCGTCGGTCGTTATCCCTTACATAATGGTATAGTCTATTATTTTGGAACTAATCACCATTGTGTATTTTGGACCATCATGTTGCATATCATATTGCCTTTGTGAGAATTATGGCCATCCTGTAGCCTACCCTAGCTACTGATTTGTCTTTTACTGCATGACCCCAGGCAGTTGGGTCAGCCCCTTGAGTTGTGGAACTGCCCAAGGTTTCTTCCTATCACTAGCCAACTCACTTGCCTCTGGTGCTCTTGGGTGCTCTTTGCTGTAAGGCACCTTGAGACATTGCTGCCATGAAATTATGGATTTTGATTGCAAATGAAAAAAGAATGAAATCGCAAAAGTCACAAAATTGTGGAGGGTGTATCAGTCATGTTCAGTCTGAGTGCTTGCATCAGTTCTTCATGAGCTACTCTTCAAGACTTTCCAAGACTTTTCTACAAATTTCCAAACTTTTCAAGGTCTGGAAAAAGGCACTTTAAAATTCCATACTTTTTAAGACTTTCAAGACTTGAGCAAGCACCCTGTATTATCTGAAATCTTCTCGGTCCAAACAGCTTCCAGATCTTTATATCATGTGATATCAACCATATTCCACCCACCAGACCAGACAGGGCTAAAGAAAACAAATTACTGCTAAGGCCTCTATGCTGTCCCTATGGGAGCATGCGGCGGCTATGCGCTAACAAGCTCCGAGGGAAGGTGTTTATGTTGAGTGGGCCTGTCTGCTTTCGTTCTGATGCTGTATCTATGCTAGCGCGCCAGTTAGCTCCCAGCGGACCCAGCGGGGAGGAATCATTAGGCTGTGCGTCTGCCACCGCTAAGACTGTAGCTGTAGCTGTGATTATCCCGCTTAGCCAAGAACACGCGTGGACACGGGTAGCCACTTGTGCGCTAATGAATACCTGTAGTGCTGGATGTGCTCACACACAGACACACACACACACACACATAGAGAGAGGCAGACAGTCTCTCTCTCTCACACACACACACACACACACACACACACACACACACACACACACACACATGTACAGTACAACTGTGTGTGATATTTACATCTCATATGCATGGCTGCCTGTGCTACAAATAGTGTAGAGGCGGTGCGCACATCTGAGTAATTTGAAGTAGGTGCTGGACTCAAAAAAGGCAACAGTAAAAGAACACTTGTCTGAGGAAGGGCTGTTGGCCCGAAACGTCACAATGTGGTGAATAAAAGAAAGAAAGAAATAATATTGGAGCCTTAGTGTGCGGACTTGCCTGTGCTACAAAGACAGAAAAGAACAAAGCACCATTCCTCACTTTACACATTCGCACACACACACACACACACACACACACACACACACACACACACACACACACACACACACACACACACACACACACACACACACACACACACACACACACACACATACAGTACACACACGCACACACGCGCGCACACACACAAACACACACAGACACACACACATACACACACACAATGTCCAGCCCAAAGGAGTTAGTCTGTAGAAAATGTATTAAGAGTTGGAGGGTTTTTTTTTTTTTTTCTTCTCACACAAGACAAAGTTTGTGAGAAGCTTCCGGTGGGGTTTCAGTACGGAGAGCAGTAAGAGCTGGGCAAAAGAAGAACGGAGAGAAGAGGAGAGAAGAGGAGAGGAGAGGAGAGCTGAGGAGAAAGAGAGAGAGATAGAGAGAGCAACGGGGGAAATCTGGACGGAAGTGAGGGACCACATCCAGAGAGAAATGGAAAGAAGGAGTGTAGAGAGAAAGTATGTGTGTGTGTGTGAGAGAGAGAGAGAGAGAGAGAGAGAGATGGTGAGAGGCAGAGAGAATAGAGAGAAGTAGAGAGTGAACATGAAAGAGTGGGAAAGAGGAGAGGGAAAAAGATGAGGATAGATAATGAGAGAGCTAAGAGAAAAGGTGAGAGAGAAAGAGAGAGAGACACAGAGAGAGAGAAAGAGAGAGAGAGAGAGAGAGAGAGAGAGAGAGAGAGAGAGAGAGAAAGAAAGA
>NC_085010.1:21127887-21132887 GCF_963854185.1 Sardina pilchardus
AGAAGACACAGACACACACATACACACACACACACACACACACACACACACACACACACACACACACACACACACACACACACACACACACACACACACACACACACACCTTGGCTATACACTTTCTGGTCACACAAAAACACACAGAAAAGGCAGAAAATCTATGTATTGTCCTCTGACTTTTGAGTGTGTGTGCGTGAGTGTGCATGCGCAAGGGTGTGTGTGTGTGTGTATATGTGTGTGTGTGTGACTCACTGCAGTCTTTAGTGTCCTTGCGCCCAGAAGGGCATGGCGAGAACTCAATGGATTTTCATTGCCAATTAAAATGACCCTGATAAAGCGGGCGGGGGGGGGGGGTTGGGGGGGTTGGGGGGGGTTATGTGCGGGGCGGGAGCAAATCCATGAGTCCAGGGGACCGCGGGACCGCTCGAGCCGAGCGCCGTCCAGCCCGCGCCACATTCAGGGCACGGACGCTCCCGCCGAGCGCGGAGACAGCGAGCGGCTATCTGCTAATTGCCACGGCGACTCGGCATGCCGATGAGCTGGCTTTAGTGCTGACGCCCCGTTCTGTTTCCCACACACTCGGAACATGGAGATGAGGAGTCGGACTGTGTGTGTGTGTGTGTGTGTGTGTGTGTGTGAAGGGTTGTCGCTCAGGTGTGTGAATGAATGGGTACTTGTGTGGTCATCATACGGTCGTCATCTGCAATATCTGATGCGTACACCACTTGTGTATGTGTGTGCGGACAGACACACACACATACTGTACACACACATACAGGACATGCACACACACCCCCGTAAACACATCCTCATCCTCAAATGTTTTTTTTTATCTATGTGCACACACTTGAGCACTCTCTTACTCTCTTACCCTGCTTACACACATACACACACTGAAGTAGGGTTTAACTTTTTAGAATGTATGATCGATTGAGAGGAAGAGGTGATGTAGTGTGGGGTAAGTCACCACTAGAGGGGGCACTGACACCAGAACTGTTCATTTCTGTAGCATAGGCCAATGTACAGGCACCATACAATCTAGTGAAGCCCATGCTGAATCAGTGCCTGCACAGCCAAAGAACAACACTGATTCTCTTACCTAAGAGAAGTCATTGACTTATTATTTAACCTAAGAGAAGTCATGGACTTATTATTTAACCTAAGAGAAGTCATGGACTGATCTTCTAACCAAAGAGAAGCCATGCCAACTCACAGTACATGAACATGATCCAATGACCAATTACTGATTTCAACATGATTTGATGTGGGTTTAGTTTGATGGGCTGTCAATTAAATTTATTTCATAAATAAGTAAATGAATAAATGAGTAAGTGAGTGAACAGATGAATGAATGAATGAATGAATGAGTGAATGACAAGCAGTTCTGTTGTCGTTCTGTATGCCCTGTATGAATAGGAATAGAGTACTGGCATTTTACCTTATTGCATCACCCATCAAGCAGCAAGCCAAACTCATAAATCTACTTTTTCTGCCTTTCTGCCTCAAACGCCCACCGCTCTTTCTCTAATGCATGTATGAAAGGCCTCATGGACTGAGACTAGGACACACACACACACACACACACACACACACACACACACACTCTCTCTCACACACACACACACACATTCAATGCCATAGCACTGATAGGATTGTTGTGAAGACGCAGACAAAAGTCATTTGAGTCCCGAGGACACAGCAGCCCCTGCCAGGCGCCCGGCACCAGATGCTGCGTGGTACTGTGCCACCGGGGCCGGTTGGCATGGCGATGGCGGCGTGATGCTGCGGAAATCAGGGACGCTGAGGCAGAGATGCCGCGGCTGTGTGTGTGTGTGCTAGCCTAGCGCGCGGGACGTGAGATGCAGATCGATGGACAATTTGAGGAGAATTATGGAATACAGATATTGCTTGTTAGCGTGCATCTGACAGGTGTGTGTGTGTGTGTGTGTGTGTGTGTGTGAGAGAGAGTGTGTGTGTGTGTGTATCTAGAGTTGAGGGGGGCTATGAGGTTTCTAGTGAACATCTGTGTATAAATCTGAGAGAAAGACAGAGAGGGGTTCAAACTAATGGAAAGATGGGCTGTGCACACAACTACGATGTGTTAATGATTACAAAGCCTGTGGGACCGTGTGTGTGTGTGTGTGTGAGAGAGATAGAAAGAGAGTGAGCACAAAGAGATAGTTAGAGGAAAGTAGAGTGATAGATAATGAAAAGACCAGAGAGAGAGTAAGTGAAAGAAGTAAGAGCTTCAGGGTATGACCTGTAGCCTAGGCAACAACAACGACTTTATGCAATTTATGCCAATAAAGCTTGATTTGATTTGAGAAAGTGACAGAGAGGGAGGGAAAGAGACAGAGAGAGAGAGGGGGAGGGAGAGAGAGAGAGAGAGCGAGAGACTGAAGAGCCTACTGTACCTGGAGAAGTGTTGCTGCAGTGATGTCATCTGTGTGCGCCCCAGCTCCGACTCCTCTGTGACCTCACGCAGACGCCTCTCGCTGTCCAGTCGCAGGCGCCGCTCCTCCTCCAGCTGGTGAATCAGTTTCTCACGCTGCGCGCACACACACACACACGCACACACACACACACACACACACACACACACACACACACACGTGGGAGAAACAGGGGGGAAAGAGAAGGAGGTCATTCGACTATGTATACTGTGTCTGTCTGTCTCTGTGTGTGTGTGTGTGTGTGTGTGTGTGTGTGTTTATGCTACCATGAGATATGAGAGCAGGTGTGACAACAGTACGTATAACTTCCACGTCATGCTCTTCTCAGCTGTGACCAATGATGGCCTGCTGGGACCATTCCCATGTTTACACTAAGACTCCGGGGGCCTTATATCACTGGACCAAGAATGTGGCTCACGTCTGTCAGTCCAACAACAATGAACGTGAAGAACAAGAGTGATGGGATTCAGAGTAGGCAATCTGGGCACGCGTCAATCATCAAAATGTATATATATTTTTGCATGTTATTTAAGAGAATTCATATAATGTTGCTTGATTTAGATTCAATTTACAAGTGACTATTAAATAATCTCCAATTAATTGTGTGCATGGAGGTATACATTATGGTATGTTTCTTGTACATCTATGGAATCAGGGCTTAGTTGATTGCAAGCACAACACTGCCACACTGTGGCTACAAGAGCAACTGCACCCATCAAATCCAGTGGAATATCTTTGAGCATCGATCTTTGTGCTAAGTATTTTTTCTCTCTACTCTGCAACAGGGAAGTGAAAACGACATATGAGATATTCCATCTGTGTAGACTTTAAATGGGGATTGTGTGAGATTCCTACATATACAACTGGTCTGTGTCTCCAGAAAAGCCTTCTGCTTCTGCTGCAGTTACAGGTTCTTAGGCCTACATCACTTGGGTTTGACCAATTCATGTGTAATGTGACTAGGGTGGGAGATGATTTATCGGACATATCAACAGAGTGTAATATTTTAATTTCAGTAAAGCACTGCAAGATGGAACAGGTTTTTAGCTTGATTAGGTTAAATCTGTTAATTAATTAAGTCAAAGCTTGATAACCACAGAAATGCCAAACATCTGTTTGAAATGATGCATGCTAGCACAATCTTTCCATAATGCATAAAGCCTTTGTTTAGGCAGCAAAAGGGCACGCGAACAAGCATAACCTCCAAGTCCAATCACATCTCCTTTAATTCCCAGTCAAAACTCACCCAAGCAACCATGTTTCGTGATTTTTTTTTTGTTGAGCAAGCAACTTCGCTAGCTGGTTAACAAGCGACGCAGATGGAGCAGAACAATATAGACGTGCTCCAGCTGAAATGCGAATAGCCTCATGCGGTTTTACACTCTTCACGTATGACTAGACCCACTGTCGGGCTCCATAGTGTTGCGAGCGTGTGAAAATCTCCCCCCGGACGCGCGTTATATTCTTTAATGGCTTCCATATGCAGGCGAGGCGAGTTCTCTTTAAACCACTTCTGATGATAAGTAACGTCGGGGAAAGCTGTTCATTGTCCCGCTTGCCAGTTAACGCGAGCGAGAACCTGTCAGTGGGCACCGCCGTTGTTGAGTTGACAACCGGCAAGAGAGCAGGAGAGGCAGGGGTCTTTCTGCACAGGTACATTTCGCACCTTTCTCAACACTGTCTCATTGTTTTCAGAACAAGTCTCGTTGGACAGTCACCATTAGACTGTAGACCAGCGACATGAGTTTACAGAATTATAGGCTACTCAAGGTCTTGTATGCAAACAGGAAAATGTATAGGCCTACCTACAGCAACATACATAGAGACCTAGTATGAGATGCAACAGAACTAAAGGCCAACTAGCCCAGCTAATTTGTGTTTTAAAGTAAACAGGAAGAGCTAGGTGGAATACTGTAGGCCTACAGTAGGTACTGATCTATTACTTCTAAATATGTATTTGTGTACAGCCGTCTTTTTTCTGATAGGGGGAGGTAGAGTCAAGACAGTTACATCAGACACTTCACAGAGCTGACACTCATGTGAAATTAAATAGCTTAGGGACTTTCAGGCACTGAGTCGAGTTCCCTACACACACACACACACACACACACACACACACACACACACACACAGTAGCTCTCAACCACATCATAAAAACTCCCAGTCTGTATTCTCAGCCAAGCCCTCCGATACTCCACACACACTTCACGATTAGGCCCCTGAACTGTGAGCACGTTCTTTATTTTCCCTCTCTCTCTCTCTCTCTCTCTCTCTCTCTCTCTCTCTCTCTCTCTCTCTCTCTCTCTCTCTCTCTCTCTCTCTCTCTCTCTCTGTTTTCCTCTCCTCTTCTCCTCCTCCACCCACTACTCTATTCTATTCTTTTCTCTCTCTCTCTCTCTCCTGAGCTCCAATTATAAAGCACAGCTCCTTTATGATGGCCGGGGGGCTGTTTCTTTCTACATTCACAAATTCTCCTCTCCTCCTCTCCTCTCCTCTCCTCTGCCGCGTCTGGCTCAGACTCCGGCAGGACATTAAATGGTAATT
>NC_085010.1:21140387-21142887 GCF_963854185.1 Sardina pilchardus
GTGTGTGTGTGTGTGTGTGTGTGTCTATGAGAAATGTGACTGAATGAGTCCTAAGGCATACAGACAGAGAAAGAAACCCTTGTAACCAATCACACACACACACACACACACACACACACACACACACACACACACCTCGCAGCAACGATAAATGTGACACTGTCTGAAAGAACAGAACAAAGATGAAATTCTCTCTGCACAACGATTCTGTATCAGTGTCAGGTTTACAGGCACTACCCGCCTCTCTCTCTTACACGCACACACACACACACACACACACACACACATCTTTGGGTCTAACTGTTTGAACAACATACATGCTGAGCATATGAGTGTGTGTGTTTCCTGTCATTGATGAACATTGCATGTGTTTGTGTGTATGTGAGTGTGTGTGTGTGTGTGTGTGTGTGTGTGTGTGTGTGTGTGTGTGTGTGTGTGTGTGTGTGTGTGTGTGTGTGTGTGTGTGTGTGTGTGTGTGAGTGTGTGTGTGTGTGAGTGTACTGTACAGGACATTGTAGCAGAACTCTAGCCCACTTCTTCTGGCTTCTCTCCTGTTCCTCATAACAGGGGTACAGCAGAGCCAGCACGACCTCTGTCCAGCACCCAGGGACCAGCAGTCCACATATCAGCAACATTCATCACTTTTATTCACATCCATCCATCTATATATCTATCTATCATCCATTCCTTTATCCCTCCATCAGAAACCTCAGTAGACCTCTCTGTCTCTCTCTCTCTCTCTCTCTCTCTCTCTCTCTCTCTCTCTCTCTCTCTCTCTCTCTCTCTCTCTCTCTCTCTCTCTTCAAGTGAGCTTTATGAGCATGGCCAATAGCTTTGCATTGCCAAAGCAGAACATACAGACATAAGGTTTACATAGGGAACGCTTGGAGTACAATATATGGCAAATAGATATGTATTCAAGATTTAATCTCTCTCTCTCTCTCTCTCTCTCTCTCTCTGACACCCCCTCTTTCCTCACATGCAAATGCACACATAAACTAAAATCACACGCTGCATATCAGGTGTACGATACCTACTCCTCCACAGAGGTCTGGAGAATACATTCACGCCCTGCAGTGGGCTTGTCTGACACTCGCGCTGCAAAATGCTTTGATTCTTTTTTTTTACTTTTTGAAGCTCATATCTGATTTGTTTTGCTATATGCACTGTATCTTTGATGTGGAGACTTGTAGGGTTTCTCCATGGCAAGTACCAAGAGAATGAGAACTCTGAAAGACCAAAGAAAGAGCAAGATCATTTCCTTTGAAGAATGCTGCTCCGCTGTCTAAATTGTAACGGTAAACACGCACGAGTTGCTCAGGATACGCCGTTGCTTCAGAAATTTGACCTTAAAACAACTCTCCACATCAGTAGATTCCAGCGCAGTCATACTTAAATAAACTGGAGAGACCTCAAATTATGGCAAGACATTCAGACATTTAAAACAAACAAATCGCAACCGACTATTGCAGCATTTCCGCAGAACGAGGAGCATCTGCGCCTTTTGACCTTTTGCATTGAGACAAAGCGAGACAAACACGCTTATGAGAAAAAGCTGTGTGACCTTCTCCCGATCTCTGAAGTGTCCATTATGGGCGAAGGAAGCCCTGATTTAGCTAATGACGGGGGAGCGAGATCGTTTTCCTGGCACGCTTCGTCGTTTACCGTGACCTTTGCTCTCTGTCGCCGAGACGGCGCACGAGAGAGCGAGAGCGAGAGAGGTTGCCTAAACAGATGGTTGCCGCGCCAGCAGGAGCTGGATAAGGGGAGATTCTTCTGGCGGCGGCGCATTCTCGAGCGTCACGAGACCACGGTCGAAAACCCCTGCGCCCAAGCGAAGGCCTCAATCTAGCGACTCCGCTAAGCCCGACCCCAAGCCGCCATCGACCCCAGCGCTCTCAGCCAAAACCCCACCACTCTCATCACGACCCACAAGGCACAGCACCCAAACCAAGTCCAAACCAACCCCTCGACCGAACACACACACACACACACACACACACACACACACACACACACACACACACACACACACACACAGACACACACACACACAAACACACACACACACACACACACACACACACACACACACACACACACACACACACACACACACACACACACACACACTCACACACACTCACACACACACACACACACACAGACACACACACACACAAACACACACACCCACATGCACACACACACACACACGCGCGCCCTCCCACTCAACCTCATACATATGGTTAGCCCGAGGCCTATAGTTCACACGTATTAATCGGGCCAACTAATCCCATTCAGAAGACGGCAATTTTCAAAAATATTTGAGTCGTCCAATAAACAAATTAGGCCGGGTGTCTCTGGAGAATCAGATACTGTAATTTTCTCAAGTAAGTGTATGGTTTGAGGAAATTATGAGCAAATGGCTGTTTCTTCACGGATACTTCTCTCTCACACACTCAGTTAGAAAGTGAGAGAGATAGAGAGAGAGATATAG
>NC_085010.1:21172887-21194182 GCF_963854185.1 Sardina pilchardus
ATTTTTCGGGGCTTGTCTGTGGTTTTTCTGTTGGAGTATAATCCAATCACACTCAGCGACTCCTCCGAGACACACACACACACACACACACACACACACACACACACACTCCAGAACAATTCATTTTCCCTCCCACCCTCCTTCCCTCTCTGCCTCCCTGACTGCCTGCCTATCGTTCTGGCGCTTGGAAAACAACGGTCATCCGACAGGCAGATGGAGAGAGCGGAGAGTCCTGATTGGCTTATTAAGGGCAGATGGAGAGAGTGGAGAGTCCTGATTGGCTTATTAAGGGCATCCATCACAACGCTGTCATCTAGCGCATGACATGAGATACTGTACACGGGGGTCCCCCCAGAGACACACAGTGCAGGGGCCATTCATTTGTATCAATTAACCTGCATTGCATTGAAACTAACACACACACACACACACACACACACACAGACACACACAGAGACACACACAGAGACACACACAGAGACACACACACACACACACACACACACACACACACACACACACACACACACACACACACACACACAGGTACCATGCAGACCTCATGGTTGTGCAACCTACTTTTAAAATTCTGGCAAAGTGCTCAGTGGTTTGTCAACTGGTCTGCATCCAATCGCTCCTGTAGGCTAGAGGCCTGTTTTGGCATGCAATAAAAAATAAGGCCCTGCTTCCCTCTCTAAGCGGCTGCTCAAACCGGAACTGGCCACGGTCAGGGCGAAAATAGAGAGCCCGCAAATCGGCTAAGCGGCTAGCAAGCCAATTTAGGGGTAACTGGGGCGTTCATGACTGGATTATCAAGTATGACTAATTGACTGGAGCTAATAAAATCACAGTATATTATTAAAACGGGAACTTTTTCCCCCCCTCTTCATCTGAAAAGCCTCTAAAAATAGCGTGAAGGTCAACAAGGACGGAAGCAGTGGCGGAGTGCGCTGCTCGTGGTCCTTCAGCCAGAGCCAGATGTGCCAGTCAGTTGTCTGTGCCAGCGTGGTATGAGGATTAGACTGGCATTAACAGGGCGGGCAGTGCCAATGCTCATGCCTCATTCGGTTAAATGAATGACTGCTAGAGCATCAGCTGGAAAACAAACTCATTATCATTATGTAGCGGTTCAGGCAATGACACATGAGATGCAGAACGTCCATGGAGGTCAGGAAATGCTTTGAGGGGGTGCTGTGGCGCAGCAGGCTACAGCGCCCATACCATGTACGGGTCCGAGTGCCCATGGGGACCCAGGTTCGAATCCGGCCTGCGGTCATATCCCGATCCCACCCCATCTCTCACTCCCACTTGCTTCCTGTCTACTCTTCACTGTCCTGTAACAATAAAGGCAAAAAGCCAAAAAATATACTTAAAAAAAAAAAGAAAAAAAAGAAAATGCTTTGAAACGGTTCGGATTGATTTGGGGTGTGAGGGTCAGGAGTCTGGACGGACGGACGGCGGGTCTGTCTGGAGCTGTGAAAAGGGCTATTAGGCTCTGACCGATCCAGTCTGGCCGTCGGGAGAGTTTTAGCAAGAGTAACACACCCCAGTGGTTTTCAAAGAACTTTTAACTGTCTCTCACACACTGGGCCGTGTCTTTCACCTCCACAGGCAGAACACACACACACACACACACACACACACACACACACAGACACAGACACACACACACACACACACACACACACACACACACACACGCACGCACACACACACACGCACACACACACAGTATTTCTCACAGCCAGCACTCAGTTGGTGCCACCACACCACCCCTGCGATGCCCATTGTAGAGCCCACTGTGCCCATTCAGCTGTGTTACCCTCAGGTCTCAAAACACACACACACACACACACACACACACACACACACACACACACACACACACACACACACACACACACACACACACACACACACACACACACACACACACACACACACACACACACACACACACACACACACACACACACACACACACACACACACACACACACACACACACACACACACACAGCGGTCATTAGCACCCACCTGGGGGTAAAGGCTAGCAGACCAGAACAGCCAAACACTTCCAAATGTATGCCTGACTGACACTCGAGAGCCTCAAATCTATTGGTTTCATCGTGACAAAAAAATAAATGCTTTCATTGCACAAAAGGTCTTGTATACATAAGATAATATGATACAAATGGCAGACACACACCCAATAACGACCCCATTACTAAAGCTCCGCTATCAGGAAATATGTTTTGTTTTGTTCACAATTCAATTCAATTCCGTTGTAATTTACTCACACAACAGCCATGACATCAATCTACAGTTGTTATCTATGGGAGGGAAAGTGAAATAGTTCATCTTCCAGAACAATGTTTTGGGTTCATATCACAAAGTGAAAAGATAAAACAAACAAACAGGCTAACATAATCCAGATTTGTATATGCGCCTCTCACAATAATCTGTAATCCTCACACCAGATCCATTGGATTGGAAAGTCACGGACAGTCGTAAAATGCATGTGATTCTCTCTCTGTCTCTGCACTGCTCCTGTCTAGCCAATGCACTCACGTCTGATTGATCAAATGGAACATCTAAAGGCCCAGCGACCGACCACAGCCACAACACACCCGTGTCACTTTCACATTCCAGACAGAACACTCCTCCGCAAAAAAGTAATTGTGAAACTAGCACGGCACTCAACAGAATCGTTTTTTTTTTTCTTGCCCGCCAAGGCCAAATGGCGTGCCTGAAAAACGTTAGCAAAGCGCGAAACTGAATTCATACAGGTCAAATAATATCTCAAAGTAAATTCAGAATGAGCAGTGAATTGGATTCATGTCAATGCACCATTACTTCTGCTATAGCATTTTTCCATTGGCTTGCATGTACTCTATTTGATACACGTCTTGATCAAGGTATTCAGTGGTATTATGAAAGCTTGGTCCAACGAAAACTGGTTATCTCACTAACTGGCAACACAGCACAGGTGTCTGTGCCATTGCACTGACATTTTTTCATTTTAATTTGTGTCTAAATCACTTGTTTGAACTGTTTTACACTCAAATCCTACACCTAACACCTTCAAAGTCAGCAGTTAATATGGCTGACCTAAAAAGTAGAATGGATTCTGGTAGCTTCCTAAACAGAGTCGGTACACAATGCATTCCAGAGTGCTTTCTAGCAAATCCTTTATTTTCTTTCCAGCACATTCTTAATTTGGGCCGCACCTTCCTAGCCTTCATCAAAGCCTATGTGATGACATTATGCACTAGTTTTGAAAGCTCTGGCCACCCAGGCTGAGCCTCAGTGCTCTCTCTCTCCAATGCCTTTCCCAATCAGTTTGATGCACATATGTGACCCTGTAAAGCGGAACCAGTCGTTTCGATAAAATTCACTAAATTAAGTTATTGTGCTCACGTGAACGACCATAAACTAAGCTTTCCAACGATATGTATATCAAGGGTATTACACAAACTATCGCTAAGATAACCGCATCCAAAGTTGACATGGTTCTCCTGTCACGATATGCCAGAAGAGGAGAAATCACCTTTTTAAGCGGCGCGTGCACAACGGGAATGTGTTGAATCCTGCCGGGTTTAACAGTCAAAACGTATGTTTTTCCGTGAAATGCGTTCACGATATGAAACTGTAGACTGTATACAGTCAAATTATGCGAAAACGTGAAATTCAACATTTTAACCCGGAAGTTTGTTATTGTTGATTCTCTCAAAATAACGTTGCGCGCAAAACGACTGATTTCGCTTTGAATGGTCACATATGTTCATAACTACACCTCCTCTCCAAAACTGACCGCCACAACCTCTCCAAACGGGACGTGACGTAATATATCTTAACGTCCTAATTCCTCAATGTCCATATTGCGTAAAGACGCTCCGTCATGTCGTGCTCCCTGCTCCTTCCTAATGCCCCATGTTACTGTAAGGGCGGGGTACAAAGGTAATGATGTCCTCTTGCAGGGGGTATTCATGCCGGTGTTCCAGCTCATTGTTGATCTGCGTTTAAGGCCCAGTAATCTCTAATCCCCCGAGCTTAGCTGCCGGGTTAAACTGTGAAGGGACAATGGAATGCACTAAGAACAGTTTAAGGCAGGAAGGGGGAAAAAAAACCCTAAGCTGTTCAGGCCTCTCAAACACACTTTGGCAGCTTTCTCCTACTCACTCACTCACTCACTCTCTCTCTCTCTCGCGCTCTCTTTCTCTCTCTCTCGCTCGTTCGCTCGCTCACTCACTCGGTCACACATACGTACAGACACAGAGACATGAGAGCACACACACACACACACACACACACACACACACACACACACACACACACACACACACACACACACACACACACACACACACACACACACACAAATACACGTGATAGAGAGAGTGGAGATGAGAGACTGAGAAAAGAATTGACCCAAGCTGAACCAAGTAGCAGATATGGCTCAAGGGCAATTTTTGTAAGGTCTAGTTTGACAGTGTGTGTACTGTATGTGTGTGTGTGTGTGTGTGTGTGTGTGTGTGTGTGTGTGTGTATGTATGTGTGTGTGTGTGTGTGTGTGTGTGTGTGTGTGTGTGTGTGTGTGTGTGTGTGTGCATGTGCATGTAAGTGTGACTGTGTGTGTGTGTGTGTGTGTGTGTGTGTGTCTGTGTGTGTCTAGTTCCCTGTCTTTCTGTTACACTTGCCGATGCACACACGCAGCTCTTCAACTTAATGAAATTTTAAAATGAGCCAGGGCTCCCACAGTTTAAAACCTTGAAAGCCTGGCAAGAGACACACACATACAAACACACACACACACACACACACACACACACACACACACACACACACACACACATACACACACACACACTCGCGGCAATGCACGCCAATGCACATGAAAAACAAACACACACACACACACGCACACACAGAAAACACATACATGCATGAGTTGACTCTAAATCCATGATCCTGATAAAAGTCATAAAAACAGGATTCATAATTTAGTTTCCATTCCATCTTACAATCCCCCTGTTTCCCGTCCCTGTCTGTGTGTGTGTGTGTGTGTGTGTGTGTGTGTGTGTGTGTAGGGAAATCCTACCCCTGGCTCGAATAGAAAAGCTGAGACCACATCCAGTGAAACCATCAACACACACACACACACACACACACACACACACGCACACACACACACACACACACACACACATAGACCCTTACCATGTTACCATATGTTGTAAGGTTTTGTGTAATGCTTTGCCCTAGAACATTATATTAAAACAAATATGGCTGTCGAAACATCAGTAATTCTCCCCTACGTCATGTCTCACAGTACATCCTGCACATGGATCCCTTCTGTGTATCACACATCACTCAACAACTCAACAGATACATACCGTATACTTGTAAGAATATAGCATATACTGTATCTGGGGCACATTACATAAACTTAAAGGACATTTTCAATTTAAATTCAACTTTAATTCAAGCTTTGTTGGGCATTGCCAAAGCACAACATGTAAACACAAGGTTTACATACAGAATCCAAGTATATGGATACATAGATATCATCTGAGATGTATGCGTTATTGCGTATGTAGTTATTTTTGCTGACTTTGAATCAAATCGCTACCATATGTATTTTTGCAGTGACTTACATTTAGGTCATTTGACTCCAAGCCATTTGTCACGAGCTTGAGAATCCTAGAATGATGACTAATTTATGATTTGGAGACGCGTAAATTATTCATTCGGCTTCATTATGAATACAGCCATTAAGTCCCATACTGTGCCAATGCGGATCCTTGAACAGAATGCCGCATACAATATGGCCGGACACAGTCACATCCTCACAATCGACAGCAGTAATCGGCATAGATGTGTGTGTCATTGTTAGCTAATAGCTAATTGTTTCTGGTTCAATTGATATGGCATAGTAATGTGTCTAATCTGGTAATAGTGTGTCCATTGACGGTGGCTGTGGACGTAGAAGCATTTGCTAGAATAGGAAAATGTCCCACATGTATCACAGTGGCCATAAAACTATACAAACATCCTAGGTATCAGCAGAGAGGGTAAAAGCGGAGTAATTAAGGATCTTTGGTATCAGGGTCAGCTCTAGGCAGGGGCCAGGGTGGGCTAAGCCCAGCCAAGCAATGTGTCTTGCCCACCCATACAAACAGTCAAGAATTAGTTGTTGTTTTTTTGTTTTCAGTTGTGCTTCTGTGCAATTTGCAGTCAAAGATCCAGCTTGGATGTAGATGAGTTGGTGTTGACTGTAATGGTAGCTAGATGGTACTCTGCAGTAGTAGGCCTATGTATATGTCTTAGGTAACCCCCCCCCCCCCCCCCCCTTCATGATGTCTTAAAGGAAAGTTACTGAGTACTGTCGGTTTGAGGGGAAAAAAAACCCTGATAACAATCAGTGCTACCTAGCTCGAGTTGCTGCAGCTAACCGCTAGAACAGCCATGAGATGTGCATGGCAGCTTTTCTCTGCCTACAAAACATAACCTGCACGCAACCAACAGATCAATATGCTGACCTGCCTGTTACATCTCATAGCCCAAATACTGTATCAGAGTCACTCAAAAAGTCACAACTGAACTGTCAAGCGGTACAAAGTTAAGTCTCTGACATCGTCAATGCATGTGTGTGAGCAACCTACTGTACAAGTTACTCATCTTGCACTGAATCATCTTCCTGATTCTCAATATTATGATCACAACAAGTATGGACAAAAGGAAATGAATTTCACATCGCTTTAGGCGATAAATGGGGCAACATGTATCCATTTGGATGATTAAAGTTCTCCAGAAACTGATGATTAAAGGTGTGTGTGGGTGTGTCTGTGTGTGACTGTGTGTGACTGTGTGTGTGTGTGTCTGTTTGGTAACGTGATGTCCTCACGTTACCAAAAGAAGGCTCTTGGTTTTGCTAACAATATTTCACAAATATTTCTTCAACAAAATAAAATACAAATGACAACATACTATTTTGTATTTGAAACACTTATATTAAATACACGTATTAGAAATACTGCATATCCCTAGCTGTTGGCTGTAGCAACTCGAGCTAGGTATGAGTTTTTGTGTTTTGTGTTTATGTCTATTTTGATCCAATTTGACCGCTTTG
This sequence comes from Sardina pilchardus, assembly GCF_963854185.1. Lineage (NCBI taxonomy): Eukaryota > Metazoa > Chordata > Actinopteri > Clupeiformes > Clupeidae > Sardina > Sardina pilchardus. The sequence goes on from NC_085010.1 coordinate 21,180,020, forward strand.
CTATGCTTCTACCAGCCCAGAATGGAGAGCTATATTTGTGTTTTAACCAGGAGAGGTAGAAAGAGAATGAGGAAAAGAGAGACAGAGAAAGAGAGAGAGAGAAAGAAAAAGAGAGAGAAAGAGAGAGAGAAACAGAGACAGAGAAAGAGAAAGAGAGAGAGAAACAGAGACAGAGAGAGAGAGAGAGAGAGAGAGAGAGAACCAGGCACCCTGCTAAGCGTCCATCTGAATGACCTCGGGCTCGTCCTGAAAGGCCCTTTCATCCCCTCCGAAGGTGTCCCTCTCTCAGACAAGCCTGAGTGCCACATCCCGCTGGGCGCTGGGGGGGACCCCTCGCAGACAAAGGTCGCGACCTTTGCCCCCCCAGTGGCCGGTGACACGGCGGCGTGTCCCGGGGCAAGGCCTGGGAGGGCAGGAGACGCAGCGCTGATGATATGCAGCACGGCGGGACGCTGGACACGACACACACACACACACACACACACACACACACACACACGGCCGAGAGGTGAGGGAGCTGGACCTGAGCAGCTGCCTCCGGCCGGCCGGCCACACACACACACACACACACACACACACACACACACACACACACACACACACACACACACACACACACACACACACACACACACACACACACACACACACACACACACACACACACACACACACACACACACACACATATGCGCGAGCGCACACACATGAACGCACACACACACGCGCGCACACACAAGGTCACTCCACTGGAGGTCTCAGCATGTGTGTGTGGGTGTGAGTGTCAGGGAGGGTGTGTGTGTGTGTGTGTGTGTGTGTGTGTGTGTGTGCAGGCGGTGTGGATGTAAATGAGTGTGGGTTTGTGTGTGTGAGTGTGTGTGCTCACAGGTGGGGATGTAAATGAGCATATGTGTGTGAGTGTGGATAACATGGGTGGGTCAGTGAGTTTATGTAGATTGGTATGTGTGTGTGTGTGTGTGTGTGTGTGTGTGTGTGAGTGTATGTGAGGTGAAGATGAATGGCGGTGTGTGGGTGGAGGTCCAAAGGTGTGTGTGTGGGTGTATAGGTGACAGGGCTGGGCTGTCATTAAGCATGTGTGTGTGTCTGCATATGTATGTGTGAGACTGTGTGTGTAGGTGTACAGGTGAGAGGGCTGGGCTGTCAGTAAGCATGTGTGTGTGTGTGTGTGCTTGAGAAGGGATGTGAGACTATGTGTGTGTGTGTGTGTGTGTCTGTGTGTTTGGATATATTTATATCTTTCGGCGTATTACATTGACTTCTCTATGTGATATTACCCTGTGATAAAACCTCATAGTTTAGATAAGTCTCATCTGATAAGCTCACTCTGACAACCCCAGTCAAGCTGAAACTATTTATCACACTGCAGATTCTCCTCTGCAATAATACATTTACTGCTGTGTGTACACCCACACACACACACACACACACACACACACACACACACACACACACACACACACACACACACACACACACACACACACTGTACACACACTGTGTACACACACACACACACACACACACACACACACATACACACATACACACTGTACACACACCCACACACACACACACACTGTGTACACACACACACACACGCACACACTGTACACACACACACACACACACACACACACACGCACACACGGAGGCACAGTGTGTATAGCATTAATAGTTCAGGGGGTTGGTGTACTAATAAAGCCCATCTAAAGCAAGTCTTACGCAATTGGTCTCTGCCCTTAGCCTGGAAATGTCATATCACATCTGTGTCTGTTACGTAATGCGTCAACGCCATGGAGACGGAGGGCTACGAGTGAGTCTGTCGCCGCCAACTCCACCTCTGATTGGCCACGTCGCGTCTGGTTGCCTCTCATCTCTGCTGCACGGGGACCAATCACAGACTAGGCCCGTTGGAATCTCTGTTGCCACCTCCGGTTGTAAGATTAAACACACAGCTATGGCATCATGGATGAATTGTGTGTGTGTGTGTGTGTGTGTGTGTGTAGTTCATTCTGTGTGTGTGTCACATAGAATTTTGGCCTGTTCTGTTCATTTCTGGTTTATCTTGCCATTTGCTCAGTGCAATTCATCGACTTTTAAATCATTTGTTTCTCTATCAGCTTCAGCCGCTTCATGTCTGAAGTGTGTGTAACGTTAGCAAATTCTGTCTGTGTCTGTTTCCCGTCTGCTTTTGTTCAGTTCTGAGGTTCGTTCAAAAACAGTGGCAAAGGTTCATGGTGAACGTGTTTTCTTTGAACAGTTCAATTTGAACGATTTGGTGTTAACATTCCATTCTAATGATAATTGTTGATGCCTTCGTCAAACTAACCTCCAGTTCCACTGTATGTTCGTGGAGAACTACCTCCTCAGACTGTTTGCAATTGTTCGCAAACGTTCGCCGAAAACGTTCGCCGAAACGTTCGCCGAAAACTCAAGGCTAATGGAAAACTCTTTGCAACGTCCGCCTATGTTTGCAAATTTGAGTGCACCTCTGTTGAATGTTTTTAAACGTGTGTTTTGTTCAGTGCAATTGATCAGGTTTACCCTCTTGCTTCTCGGCTCGGCCATTTGCCCTCCAGGATACGACCAGAAGGCACTCAGGGGGCCCCCATTACACCCAAGAGCAGTGTGTGTGAGCACCACAACAAAAAGCTTGACCACAAAAGCCTCACTGTCAACAACACACACACACTCGTCCAGAGCAATAAAGCCATATAACACCACCACCCTTCAGAACAGGCCTGCACACATCCAGCGTCCACCACCAGCCCACAGTAGCCCATACTGCCCACACCCTTACACTCCCCAGTAGCCCCACTACAACAGTCTACTGCCCACACACACCCTTACACTCCCCAGTAGCCCCACTACAACAGTCTACTGCCCACACACACCCTTACACTCTTCAGTAGCCCCACTACAACAGTCTACTGCCCACAAACACCCTTACACTCTTCAGTAGCCACACTACAGTAGCCCATACTGCCCACACACACCCTTACACTCCCCAGTAGCCCCACTACAACAGTCTACTGCCCACACCCTTACACTCTTCAATAGCCCCACTACAACAGTCTACTGCCCACACCCTTACACCCCTCAGTAGCCCCACTACAACAGTCTACTGCCCACACACACCCTTACACTCTTCAGTAGCCCCACTACAACAGTCTACTGCCCACACACACCCTTACACTCTTCAGTAGCCCCACTACAACAGTCTACTGCCCACACACACCCTTACACTCTTCAGAAGCCCCACTACAACAGTCTACTGCCCACACACACCCTTACACTCTTCAGTAGCCCCACTACAACAGTCTACTGCCCACACACACCCTTACACTCTTCAGTAGCCCCACTACAACAGTCTACTGCCCACACACACCCTTACACTCTTCAGAAGCCCCACTACAGTAGCCCATACTGCCCACACCCTCACACCCCTCAGTAGCCCCACTACAACAGTCTACTGCCCACACACACCCTTACACTCCCCAGTAGCCCTCAGGGATCAGTGTCAGCAGCTCTAAGGTCTGTCACAAGAGACCACTGTCAACCCCATAACACAGACAGCCCCCCCCCCCCCCCCCCCACAACACACACACACACACACACACACACAGACACACACACACACACACACACACACACACACACACACACACACACACACACACACACACACACACACACACACACACACACACACACACACACACACACACACACACACACACACACACACACACACACACACACACACACACACGAGCTACCTGTCAGCACTGCAACGTTCCACGGATAACACACAACCCACAGAGGGGAAAAAAAGGGTTAGGAGAACGGATTCCAAAGTCAACACCACACACACACACACACACACCTCACCACACCCATTTTTACACAAGACTAACAGCTGTTCTGGGAGCAGTCTGGAGGGCAAGCAGGTGTGTTTAGAGTGGCGTGGCGACGGAAATGAAGGCACCTCAGAAATGCGACCCGGGGAAGCCGAAGAATGCCCCCTCTTCAGAGTGGACAGACAGGAAAGGTGGAGAGAGGGAGGAGAAGGAGGAGGGGGAGGAGGAGGAGGAAGAGGAGGATGAAGAGAAGAGGAGAGGTGGAAAGACTGCAAGGAGAAGGAGAAGGTGAGGAGGTAAACGAGTCCGAGCTAATTCCTTTGAGACGCACGGCCATTGCGAAACGTTTAAGAGCGATCTCAAATTCTCACTTGATTGGTGCGTTATGAGCGTGCTTTTGCAGGCAATCCTTATTAGTGATGCTTGCTTGATTTCGGCATCACGCAATTCAGACTTAATTGTAAGACCGGGCGTTTTTGGGAGCCCAAATGCCATGTGAATGAATGCTAAATGGAGCATTATCTGAAACGTAGCTCTGCGCCGCTAATAAGGTTTGGTAATCAAAGCAAATGAAAAAACAAATTACAGGTTTGATTACGAACATTTATACAGCTGTAAGCTGCGTGTGTGTGTGTGTGTGTGTGTGTTTGTGTGTGTGTGTGTGTGTGTGTGTGTGTGTGTGAATGAGAGTTTTGATGCCTGTATGATTATGTGTTTGTGAAAGAGAAAGGAAGTGAGAGTGTGTGCGTATGTGTGTGTGGGAGGGTGTGTGTGTGTGTGGATGTGTGTGTGTGTGCGTGTGTGTGTGTGTGTGTGCGTGTGTGTGTGTGTGTGTGTGTGTGTGTGTGTGTGTGTGTGTGTGTGTGTGTGTTGAGAGACAGCACAGCAGGGTATTTATGATCCCAACCAATAACAGAATGAAAGTTGTCATCTTCGGTCTCCAGTCTGTAAGTTACAACACAGAGGAGAAAACACACATGCGAACAGACACACACACACACACACACACACACACACACACACACACACACACACACACACACACACACACACACAGAGACACACGCACAGACACAAACACACACACACACACACACACACACACACACACACACAGAGACACACGCACACACACACACAAACACACGCACACACACTACAACTCCACTGAACTGTGAAATACAGCTGCCCCGTGCAAGCTCACTGACCTGCAGGTGTGTGCGTGTGTGTGTGTGCGAGTGTGTGTGTGTGTGTGTGTGTGTGTGTGTGAGTGGCATTACAGCTCCAGGTTTATTACACTCCACTCCATTTCATCTGCGCTCTGATTTACTGGCCCCTGCCATCTCCGGGACGACGCATGTGCCGGACAGATGTTCCGAGAGCGGGCGGGCGAGCGAGCGAGGGAGGGAGCGGTCGGGCGGGCTGGCGGACAGGGCCGCATTCCTCAGGAAACGATGCTTTCGGAGCCGCGTCGCTCGGCTGGCTCGCGCGCCGGCACCCGCGGAACGTCGGGGGGTTCTCGCACGGAACCGGCCTGTCAGGGGGCAGGATGCGGCCTGTTTGCTTTCATGTCATCCTTCACGGGGGGGGCGTGTGTGTGTGTGTGTGTGTGGCTCTACTGCTGCTGACAGAGATGGATGCTGGAGAGAAACACATGGGGTTTGTTTCTATATGAGGGAACAGTAGCTGTGACGATGTACTGTAATGTGTGTGTGTGTGTATGTGTGTGTGTCTGTGTCTGTGACTTATTGTGTGTGTGTGAAGACACATGTCTGTACGTACAGTATATTTCAACACATTCATCAAGCACTTCCATCAGTGTGTAACAGCTTGTCCATCAGGGAAAGAAAGGCATAGTGGGGGAGGGCACTGTTTCTCTTGCAATAAAAGATTTCCTCTAAGCCCATAGTGATCGCTTGATTCCTTGTGTTGCTGCTTGCTTTCATTCAAAAGTCAAATACAGTTGAGGGACTCGCCTAAGGCAAGGGCAGTGACATGAAGGAACACAGTGGCTAGCGAGTGGTCAGTCCGTTACGAGACAGCGACGCCACTCAACAGATGTCATCTGAGCGGAGGAAGCCTTGTGTCTTTCTCTCAACCCTGAAATGCCCAGAGATCTGCTGTAAGCCATGAGTCAGTGAGGGTTCCGGAACTACAAAAGGTGGAACTTCTCACTGAGTTTAGTTTATTCATCATCAGAACACGGCTCCTAAATGACTGACAGTAGACGCTAATTCAATGAAGATGATGCTTTTTGATTCCCGTGTGAAAGCGTACTGTGTGTCATGGCTAAAAAATGCTTTTCAGGTGGATGATACATGTGATAGCTTTTTGCGCAATGTTGTGGGGAGACCGCACAACCGGTTTGCCTACAGATGATTAAAGTTCTCCAGAAATGGAAATGCGTCAACAACGCTAAAAAGATGCCATCTGTATCATCACCTGTCATGGAAATAAAGTCAAGGTGCACAGAGCTCAATAAATCCATAACCATTATCAGAAAACAGCTCACGACTGACTGACTACAGGTTTTTATTCAGTAAGGATAATGCATTTGGTTCCCTTGCGTAACCATGGTTTACCGTGGATCAAAAATGTTGGTTGATAAAAGATAAATAAATAAATAAATAGATGTCGGTTAATTGACTCAGGAACCCTTTAACGCAAACGTCGCCCACTTTTTTCTCCCCAACGAAGAGTATCACTGTAACAGACACCTACGGTACTGTGGTGTAAGCCCTTTGGAATCACAGACTGGATTTGTTGAGGGGGTCTGGATTAAACAGAAAAACAGGGTCAGTCCAGAAAAACCATGTCAGCCGACACACACACACACACACACACACACACACACACACACACACACACACACAGCTCCATTTGGATGAAAGCTGTCTACTTCCTCTCTGGACCATATGGCATGGCCTGAGGAAGGCTATCCCGTTCGGAGAGGAAACGCATCACATGCCACTGGCCAACTGTTCCTCTTTTTTCTCCCCTCTCGACTCGACACGACACGACACGACACGACACGGCACGACGGGGCAGCTCACATCACGTCACGTCACGTCACGTCGTGTCACGTCACGGGGCCGGCACGGAAGGCTTTCCCCACACCATGGAGCGCTAATGGACCGCATGCCTCGCCTCATTAGCAGAACAACTCTCTGCTCTGTGTGGCCACTGCATGCATGTGTGTCGTGTGTGTTGTGTGTGTGTGTGTGTGTGTGTGTGTGTGTGTGTGTGTGTGTTGTGTGTGTGTGTGTGTGTCCACTGGAGGAAAAACTGAGTTACGATCATGTCAAGTCCTATCTGCAAACCTATTTCTTTTGTATTGACCTGTGGTACTGTGTGTCCATAGTGTGCGTTTGTGTGTGCGTATGTGTATATGTGTGTGCGAGGGCGCGTGTGTGTGTGCGTGTGTGTGTCCGTGTGTGTGTGTTTGTGTGTGCGTATTTGTGTGTGTCTGTGTTTGTGTGTGGGTATGCGTATGCATATGTGTATGTGTGTGCACGGGCGTGTGTGTGTGTGTGTGCGCGTGTGTGTCTGAGCGCTCTGTGAGCACACGTGTGTGCATCCGTGCGTCCGTGTGTCCATGCGTGTGTGTGTGTGTGTGTGTGTGTGTGTGTGTGTCTACATGTGTGTGAGGCTGAAGTGCACTAAAGCACTTAGCGGAGCCCCCGCACCAGATTTAAAGGGAGCGAAACTGTGGCAGCGCAAAACGCTGATGCGACATACCAAATCCAGCGCTGTCTGGCGGCGCGCCAGTTTCCATTTGTACCGTTTCCTGGAAGGGGATTTGGAAACAAACCTTAGCCCCTTATGACTGACGTCGGCCCTGGAATTATAGTGGATCGGGGACCACGGTATTCGCCCCGAAAAACACACGCCGTCCAAAAACGCCTCCAATCAATCTATCACGCCAGTGTTTTTCACACACATCTCTCTACACACACACGCACGCACACACACACACACACCTGGATGTGTGTGTGTGTGTGTGTGTGTGTGTGTGTGTGTGTGTGTGTGTGTGTTCGTGTGTGTGTGTGTGAGAATCATCTCGCGCCAGCCATCAGCGCTCATCCCACAGGGGGGGGAAGCAGCAGCTTCTGTTCACAACCCCCGCCTGGGCCTGAGATTCACTGGCTCCTCTGGGCAATAGTGGACCGAACCATAGCACATCACACATCAACATCTCAACCAGAGAGAGAGAGAGAGAGAGAGGGAGAGAGAGGGGGATGAGAGAGAGAGAGGGAGGGATAGAAAGAGAGAATGGGAGAGAAAGAGTGAGGGATAGAAAGAGAGAGGGAATGAGAGAGGTGGATCACACTGTGGCCTCAGACAGAGAAAGAATGAGAGAAAGAGAAAAGGATAGAAAGAGAGAATGATAGAATGAGAGAGAGAGAGATGGATCACACTGTGCCTCATCAGGTTTGCACGAATATTCCACAATATTGTTGCACTGTTTTCAACATGTTTGTACAGACTTTCAGTGTTTTCCATTTGTGCATTTGCATTTCATTGTGTTTCTCTGTTCCCCATGTTTGACACTCGGTTGTTTTCTCATTCATTCAAGCACGTCGTCTGTCTTCGCTGTCAGGATGATCGAGGGACACCCTCTCTCTACAACCAATTCTACAGAGAGCTTCACTATTGGCAAATATTTCATCTACTTTCCAGGCAGGCTGACAAACAATCAAGTTACACATTGAGCATACTGTCAGTGTCGCTATCTTTCACAAATCTGGATGTGACACTTCACTCTCCTGTCATTTATCTCCCTGTTGTTCAGCTACTCTGACTCTGTGTATGGCTAGTGTGTAATGCTGTTTGCAAAAAGGAAAGAAGAATCATAAGAAAATAAGCTGGAAAAACAATACACAAAGACACATGTTCACACACACACACACACGCAGATAGAGAGAGAGAGAGAGAGAGAAAGACACACACACACACACACACACACACACGGTGGAGTTAGTTGAAGCACAGAAAAAATGTGCATCTGCAGTATGACATGCTCCATATATAAGAAATTATAAGGAAATATGGGACTCCAGTGCGGAAACTATTTTCCAAAATAATACTAAGAAAGAATGTCATTATATATTTGCCATGTTGTACTGCGAGAGCGCACAACAGGGAATCGAGCCAGTGGAAACAAAAACCTCGCCACGGCAACCCTAAAAAGGGAACTCGGTTCCACGGGAGAAAAAAGGAGAGAGAGAGAGAGAGAGAAAAAAAAAAGAACGTGATCCGTGCAAGAACGTCTCGGCCAGCGAAAGGCTCCGTAAAGAACCCGAGCGAGTGTGTTTGCATGTTTCTGCAGATGCCATTTACTGTGTCAGTGCACACATGCTGCTAGCTAGCGTGTGCTTGCTGCAGTGCATGGGGTGGCATGTGACGACGATGTGCTTTGGCACACACACACACACACACACACACACACACACACACACACACACACACACACACACACACAGGCCAGCCAGCGTGAATTCAGTCAGTAGTTCAGTGGGTTAAGATGCGGAGGACTATTATTAGAATCAAGTGTTACAGGACGGAACAGAGGCTTCGTGATCAGAGCCGAGTGGAACACAGCACAGGACTTTGCATTCAAACGACGAGATAGCAGACCATCTGTGGACCAATGCTCTTTCGCACACATGACATCGGAGGGTGTATGTACAGTATATACATGCATAGAGTGGATGTGTGTGGATGTGTAGTGTTTGTGTGTGTGTGTGTGTGTGTAGATGTACTGTATGTGTGTGTGTGTGACTATGTGAGATGAGATGGTTGAGAGTATGGTTGGTCTCAACTATTCTAACATTGTCAAGGTTGCAACTATCGCCACTGTGGCTAAGCAAAACTCAGACTTCAGAGTTCCTGTCTTCGGAAGAGGAACTGTAAGGTCTGAACCACCCAGGAGAACTACACCACCCACCACTCATTAATCCAGAGGAACTACTGTATCTTGACTGATGGGGGACATGTTCGAAACACGATCATGGCTGCCAAGACCCACAGCGGACATCTGACAGCCTATTGAGATGTCACTATCACTGAATGGTGCTTGGTGGGGGCTCTCGCAATGTTCTCTCTCGTCTTTAGAGGATCATTTTTTGGGGGATGAACATGTCGGATCGATGATTAATTCTGACGTAATGAATTATGTAATAACCGACGAACCAAGATGTCATGCAGCCATCCGTTATGTAAGAGTCGTCCCTGATATCGCTCCGATTCGCCTGACCTACTTTCATTGCAATCTGTATTCAGAGAAGCAGCTCCGATCAGGCAAACGAGACAGCCTGCGCGGAGAGATCTGAAAAGCCTACAAGACCGGCTTTGGGCCGGCGTGTGTCTCTGTGGTCCGGTAGCGCTGCTGAACATTGGTTTATAAAATCCTAATCAGGGCTCCAGACATGAAAGAGCTTGATGTAGTATATTGACAAATTAATTCATTTCCTCCCTCTCTCTCCCTCTCGCTCGCACTTCCCGGTCTGAAAATGTCTCTGGTGCGAGACTTTGATTAAAGGGCCAGCCCCAAAGTCAGGCAAGGACAGCACTATTTGTGTGTGTGTGTGTGTCTGTGTGTGTGTCTGTCTGTCTGTGTGTGTGTCTGTGTCTATGTGTGTGTGTCTGTGTGTGTGTGTGTGTGTGTGTGTGTGTGTGTGTGTGTCTGTTCTCAGTAGCAATGGCATGACAGGGACTTCCTGTGCCATAATTAAAGCGGAGTGTCGGACCCGCCCGGCTCTGAAGTGGACAGGCTCCCTCGGACTCCCAGGCTAAACACCGCCCACCCACACCCCCACCCCACCGCTCCCCTCCCCGATCCCGAGCCCAAGCCCGACCCTGACCTTAATTAAGTTGATAACATCAGATCCCTCCTGGGAACGCTTGGCGCACGGCTACAGCTGGACACACTGATATGCTGCTTTCTGCCTAATAAAATGCTTCCCCAATGCTATTTCTGTGTGTGTGTGTGTGTGTGTGTGTGTGTGTGTGTGTGTGTGCGCGTGTGTGTGTGTGTGATATCGTGCATGAGACTGCTTGTGTGCTGCACACACAATTTGATTTCATTCTGCATGTCCCACTTGCCAGACAAAATCGTAAGGCTTTATCATTATTTAAAAAAAAAAAAAAGAAACAGTAAAAGACTCTTCCAACACAATAGAGACTGAATGCGTGCAGTATATATTTTTTCCCATGCCTCAGTACCTTCCTTGCCTCTGGTATCTATTATCTTGCTGGCTTCAAGGAGCAGTAACTCAAATTCACTTATTTCTTTTTTTAACCCCCCCCCCCCCCCCCCCCCCCCCCCCACACACACACACACACACACACACATACCCCACACACACACACACACACACACCCACCCCGCAGAAATATCCAGTAAGGTTGGAATTTGATGACACATTATTTCAATGAATGATCGTAATGAATCTTACTTGACTAAAAAGCCCCCAACTATTTATAGTGTGTCGGTCCTGGGCCCTTGCTTTTTTTCCCCCCTTCCATATGGGTCACGTTGGAGGCTGCAGCAGGAATCTGACGTGACTGCTGGAATCGGACGAGGGGTGACATCAACACACATAAATCCTGCCTCGTCTGTGCGCTTTGCCGGCATATTTATAGCTACGTGGGAAAACGATGAGTGGCGATCTCCAAACATCCACATGCAAAGCTTGCAATTAGCTCGCTAGAACAACGCTGCTTTATCGTTGAGAGAGATGGTTGCTCTCCACACTTTTCTCTCTGTCTCTCTCTCTCTCTCTCTCTCTCTCTCTCTCTCTCTCTCTCTCTCTCTCTGGGTGCCCCCTACACAAATACACACACAGATACACACACACACACACACACACACACACACACACACACACACACACATACACACACCAAGGGTGGTTCCAGCTGTTTCCATCTTGTGGTTGAACCCTGATAGTAGCTCTCTCCAGCACCACCAGAGAGATTCAGATGTCTAAATTCTGCGATAATGCATACAGTGTTTCAGATGCTTCAGATGTGTACTCTGTGTGTGTGTGTGTGTGTGTGTGTGTGTGTGTGTGTGTGTGTGTGTGTGTGTGTGTGTGTGTGTGTGTGTGACAACTATCTGCCAGCACCTCAGAGAACGGCTCGGTTGTGTAACAGATAATGGCCGCGTTTCCCAGATTCGCTAAGAAGCTCTAAAGTGCAAAGAACTTCTTAGGAGCGCTCTAAGAATGTTCTAATAAAGTTCTAAAAGCTTCTAAGAAGTTCTTAGCACTGGGAAACGTGGGCAATATCTTTATTATCACAAACATTATTATAATGTATAGTGTGAGCCTCTTAGATAGGCCGCCTCTGTACGTCTAAGGTCATTCTCTCATCACAACGCACCTACTCATCTTCGTGTTTGACCGTCCAGTTTACATCCTACGGGGTAACTAATCAGAGATTATGCGAAAGGCCTTTTCCGACGTCGCAGAAATGTTGCAGACTAATGGCATAGCTGCCCGAAATAACCCCACGCATTTAGCACTGTGTTCTTTTAGGAGCCGCGTTGGAGTATGCGAGCAGTATAGTTTTAACTGGGTCAGGTGGGGTCGTGAGAGTCCACGAGCCCGCTCACTCCTGTGGTCCATCAGCACGTGTGTGTGTGTGTGTGTGTCTGTGTGTGTGTGTGGGGGAGAAAATATTTTTAAAAGAAGAATGCCAAACAAGTTGGAATCTGCTTTGGCCCAGCTTTCACAAGCGTTTGCCCTGAGACCTTGCCTTAAGACCGCGGCAGCTGTGGATTCCAGCGCGCTTTGACGCCACCGGAATAATGAACTCGTCATGTCGAACCCGCTTTTCGAACAGGTGGTTTGGCGAAAACACGAGCGTGCGAAGCCAGTATGGTAAAATATGGCGCTGAGGCTAATTTGTCACTGACCTGAGCTAATCACCTAAAAATTATACCTTCACTACACTGTAATTCACTCTGAATAATGACCTTTCAAGACACGTTTAATTGCACATTTTAGATGTGACTGTGTTAAATGAATCCACAACGAAGTGAACAAATGTTATATTTAGGCAGGCTGACTCAACCCAATCCATCTAAACTAAAGCATATTACCTTTATTAACGACTGCAGGTATAATTTGTAAAGCAAGCTTCAGGAATACTATATGTATTCAACTCTAAATCTTAACCTTCACAACCATTGTAAACGGTTGTAGTTGTGAATATTTCTGCATGTTGATTATGTTTCCTCCTCTTCTATATTGGAATAATGCTGTTTTCTGAAGTCTGGCCTTCCTATTGAGGCGACTGTAATGGCACTAGATGAAAGCACTGCAGAAGGGGAGACTGAGAGCGCTCCGCTGTTTGCTGGGCAGCACAATGACCTGTGTGAGCACACACACACACACACACACTGGGCAGCACAATGACCTTTGTGAGCTCACTTGTCCGATCTGCTGACAGAACAAATGGCCCCAGTGAGCTGCTACAAACCCTGCGCTCTTCTCTTAATGAACACACACAGGGAAAGAACGGGGAGAGAGAGAGAGAGAGAGAGAGAGAGAGAGAGAGAGAGAGAGAGAAAGAGAGAGAAAGAGAGAGGGGAAGAGAGGAAGAGGAAGACGAGAACTAGCTGTCCTAATTAGTGCAAGCGCGGCTTCTGTGAGAGATCTTTCTCTAAAGCTGCTCACAGAACCCCCCCTCTCTATCCCTCTCTCTCTATGCCCTCTCTCTCTCTCTCTCTCTCTCTCTCCGTGCCCTGCAGTGTGATGATGTCAGAGCTTTGGAATGAGACTCTTCCCGCGGGTGACTTCCAGGCTGTCCCTCTCCACATCCTCTCTCTCTCTCTCTCTCTCTCTCTCTCTTTCTCTCTCTCTCTCCCCATTTCCTCTCTTCTTCTCATTTTCTACCTTTATCACTCTCTCATTCTTTCCCTTTTCAGCACCACTTCCCCCATTTCCTCCTATGCCTTGTCTGCTTCTCTTTTTTCATCCTCCTTCACTCCATTTTCTCCTTTTTAAAACTCCTTCCTGTCTCCTCTCTCTCTCTCTCTGCCTCCATCCTTCCATTCTTTCCTTTCGCTCCTTCATTTCCGGCCCCACCTTCATTCATCCACTTTTTTTTCCTCCCTATCCTTCATACCATCTCTCTCTATCACCAATTCATTTAACTACGAATGGCGTCCTTATTTGGTGTTGTGCTGCCATTGGCATCATATTCACACGTCACGTGACGAGATTAGAGGGGCTTCTTTAGTGAGAACCATCTGAGGAGCCATGATTCCTCCACC
>NC_085010.1:21194382-21196882 GCF_963854185.1 Sardina pilchardus
GGAGGGATGAAGTATAAGGTATGAGAGGAAGAAGAAGAAAAAAAAAAGATCAACCTGACAGACTGACACCTGCGAGGTGAAATAATCAAAAGCGGAGGAGTGGATGGCCTTTAGCCGACTCTACTGGCAAACGAATGGGCTTTTCAGAAATGCCATTTCTCATAGGCGCCCTGTCTCTGACATTATTAGCGCCACGAAGAGTAGCAGAAGGACACAAGGATGGGAGGATGAAAGGAAAGGTAAAAAAGAGAGGTAAATAAAGATATAAATACGCAGGAAAGAGAGGTAGAGGTACAAGGACACACAGAAAGACTCGAGGTGCCCATTCATTCACCCATTCATCTCTGTGACTAGTTCATATGCATATTACGCTGTGTTTTAAACGCCTTGTTAATGCAGTCACTTAAAACTACGAGTGCTCGCTCACTCTGACCAATAAACCTACCTAAACCTGCGCAACATTTTTAATGGAAATGGATCAGCCTGTGAGTGAGTGTTAGCTGCTGCAGTGTGTGTGTGTGTGTGTGTGTGAGTGTGTGGGTGGGTGTGTGTGGGTGTGTGTGTCTGTGTGGGTGTTTGACGACTCTTTCAAGTCTGTTTAATGAGAGTGAACAGTACATCAAGTGCTCCCTGTGGCTTAAGAGCAGATCCACACCACATCCTCTCAAGTGTGTGTGTGTGTGTGTGTGTGTGTGTGTGTGGGTGGGTGTGTGTGTTTTTTTTTAGTGTTTGAATAAGAGGAAGAGTGTGTGTGTGTGTCTGTGTGTGTGTCTGTGTGTGTGTGTGTGTGTGTGTGTGTCTGTGTGTGTGTGTGTGTGTGTGTGTGTGTGTGTGTGTGTGTGTGTGTGTGTGTGTGTGTGTGTGTGTGTGTGTGTGTGTGTGTGTGTGTGTGTGTGTGTGTGTGTGTGTGTGTGTGTGTGTCTCACTGGGGTAATGATACACTATCTCACAGTAGGCATCAGTTGAGTGGCTGTCATCAGGACCCATGACTGTGTGACCAGATATGGGGCATAGGTCTCATGACTGCTGTATCTGTTTCACACGAGAACTCTGTGTGTGTGTGTGTGTGTGTGTGTGTGTGTGTGTGTGTGTGTGTGTGTGTGTCACCATCTCATCTTCCTCAACATTATTCACGCCATCCTATCTCCACCTTTCCAAATCATCTTTCCACAGCATCTCATCTCATTCCATCTCTCTCTCTCTCTCCCTCCCTCATTTTTCTCCATAATATCCATCTCTCAATTCGTCTATCCATCTCATCTTCTCTAGCCGTCTTCTTCTTCCCTACATCATTTCTTCCCAATCTCATGTTTATCTTTCATTCCTCATCCCTCTCTTCCTGACTTCTTCTCCAATCTCATCATCTCTCTCTCCATCCGTATTCCACCTGCCCCCAGTTTCTCAGTGACATTTCTCTGTAATAAAGAGGACTGATGAAACTGAGGTCATGTGATCAGGCATGGCCGCCATGCTGGATCTGACCTGTCAATCACCCCCAGGGGGATGGAACTAGAGGTCAACATACAGTCATGGTATGGCCTCAGTATGTATATATAGATGTGTGTGTGTGTGTGTGTGTGTTTCTGTGTGTGTGTGTGTGTGTGTGTGTGTGTGTGTGTGTGTGTGTGTGTGTGTGTGTGTGTGTGTGTGTGTGTGTGTGTGTGTGTGTGTGTGTGTGTGTGTGTGTGTGTGTGTGTGTGTGTGTGTGTGTGTGTGTGTGTGTGTGTGTGTGTGTGTGTGTGTGTTTTCTCAGCTTCTATCAACCATGACAGGCCACATTAGACATGTCACTGGAGATCGGAACTGTGAGGTGAGATAGATTCGCCCTGGACCCCCCCTCCACACACACACACATAAACACACACACTCAAACACATACAGTATACTGTATGCCTGCATAAATGCAAACATCCATCCACTCACACAATCATGTGCTTGACCTCAACAGAGATATACACACAAATACATGAACACACACACACACACACACACACACAGTAAAGAAACAAAGCACATTCGTCAGCAAGACTGCTTTCGCCTTCTGCTAGCCTACACAAGATTTGCACACACACACACACACACACACACACACACACACACACACACACACACACACACACACACACACACTTATGAAGGACATCAATTATTTTGCAGTTGCGTTTTATAACGATGACGCATTTTATATATCTTATTTATAGGTCACCGTCATACTTTACAGAACACAGATCAGAGAGAAAACCAGAGAAAGAAGAAAAGAGACGAAGAGAGAAAAAGAAAGAAAAGAGGGAGAAGAGAGGGAGGAAAGAAGGAGAAGAAATTCCTTGGACAGCCAAAGCAAAGCTCCCCTAGGACCATCTCTGGACGTACAGTAGTAGACCAGGAACACCAGGTGATTATAACAGCAGGCTGAGACACTTGCTCTCAAGTCTGTCTAGAAGGACACAGGAAGTTGAAAGACTAAAGATAGATAGATAGATAGATAGATAGATAGATACAG
>NC_085010.1:21209382-21211882 GCF_963854185.1 Sardina pilchardus
ATCAGTGATGTGGGAGGGCTGGTAATTAACCTTCATTTGAGGAGGGCTTTCAATTTGTGTTGACTTTCAATTATCAATTATTCCCCAATGCAGATATGCGTCCCTCATTCTAGAAACTGCTTACACACACACACACACACACACACACACACACACACACACACACACACACACACACACACACACACACACACAAACACACAAACACAAACACACACACAAACACAAACACACACACAAACACACACACACTTGGTGAAGTTTAGTAAGCCATGCGGAAACCCAGTGAAACACACCGAATCGGATTGGGAGGCTGGAAACACAGCGCGGCTTTCTAAAGAATATTATGAGTCCACTGGCCAGGCTCCACACACATAAACCTGCATCCAGGCACAGCCATTCACTACTGCATGAGGACATGCATACATCAGCCCCTTAAAGAGATCCAGAGAGAGAGAGAGACAGAGAGAGAGAGAGAGAGAGAGAGAGAGGGAATATGGGCCAGTTGGTAATTGGTGAAAGTGCCAAAGATGTGGGAGAAAATGAAGTGGAGTAAATGAAGAGTAAATGAAGAGTAAATGAAGAGGAGAGGTAGAGAGAGTGATTATGGAAATGGAGAGGTAGAGAGAGAGAGAGAGAGAGAGAGAGAAAGAGAGAGAGAGAGATGGAGACCAGCAGGATGACAGGCAGAGTGAGGCTCTCATGGGACATGTGTATATACGCACATGTATGCATTGTTAATGTGTGTCTGTGGGGAGTGTCTGCGATGCCTGCATGTGTATACGCAACTGCGTGTGTCGTACGATTGTGTGTGTGTGTAAGTGTTGCATTGTCTCCGTGTGTGACGCACTGTAGTGTGTAAATGTGTGCAAGTAGTATATTGTCTGTGTCCGTGTATGCAACTGTCTGTGTGTCCACGGTTTTACATGTGTATGTGATATATTTGTGTCTGTGTGTATGTAAGTGTTGTTTGTGTGTGTGTGAGTGTGTGTGTGTGTGTGTGTGTGTGTGTGTGTGTGTGTGCGCGTGTGTGTGTGTGTGTAAGAGACGAAGAGGAGGAGAGCAGAGCGGGGGGCATGCTCCTCTCTGACCTACTTCAGCTTGACTAGCTCAGGGCGGGCGAGACTGCTGCCGCTCGCTCACTCGCTCGCTTGCTCTCCCACAATCCCTTGCGGTTGGGCATGACTAACAGCCTCGGCTGCGTCAGGCGCAGAGAAATGATGATAAAAATAAAATGCACATATTTGCAGCCCAGCAACAGCGGGACTTACGTAAGAAACTCTCTCTCTCTCTCTCTTTCTCTCTCACTCTCTCTCTCTCATACAAACACACACACACACACACACACACACACACACACACACACACTCTCTCTCTCTCACACACATAATGCCCCACTTACAATGCCTAGACCCCTTCTGGCACAGATGTGTTCATCAAAGGCTGCCCCCACCTCAGCAGTAAAAGATTGTGTTGGTGAATACACTCCAGTCCAGCACGGTCTACTTTAGCCCAGGCTACTCCAGCTATCCTCAAACTGCGGCCAGTCCGACTGGCACTGGTCAGTTGATGACACTGCTGACCTGAAGGCCTTTCGTCCACTTCTAATTAGAGTGCGTTTTGGTGCATCCGTCAAAACGCGCTGTGTCATTTTGTTCAGCCACACAGCTGAATGAAAACACAGAACCACTGAGTGAAATATACTTGGCCAATGAGAGGCCATCAAAAACAGAGCCGTTAGTTAGCGGGAGGCCGTGGTAGCGTTAGCCGAGCTAGAACAGCCGCTTTAAGATTTAAAGCGCTTAGCAACGGCGACAAGAAATAACTATGTCGCTGTGTTTCAAACGTGTCAACAGCTCATTACCGTGACAAAACGGTGTTTGTTGTCATAACGTGTGTTTCTACGGCGAAGCAGCTCACCTTTAGCCCCCCGCTATGTGGTCTGTCCTGATTAATTATTAAGGCAATCAATTCTCCCCCTCTGTGGAGCAGTAAACATGAGGTGATGGCAGCGGCCCATGCGGTAGTTTCCAAGACATTATCCTTTAACCTGTCTCTGTGTTCAAGAAATGAGCTGGTTATATTTTAATGTAATAGTGTTGTGGAAACACACACACACACACACACACACAGAGACACCAACTGTCAGTCCAACTTGAACATAGACTGACTGACTGACTGAATGACTGATACTCTCTCTCTCTCTCATTCTAAACACACGCACACACTCACACAGACAGAGAGATAGAGAACAACCGGGAGAGAATGAATGAGAGAGAGAAAATGAGAGAGAGAGAGAGAGAGGGGGAGAACGACAGGGAGAGAATAAGAGCGAGCGAGAGCGAGAGAAAGTATGTTAATGCCCAAGACAGGAAAATAACATCAGCCTCCTTATCCGCGCTCTCGGGAGACTGATTGAGTGGCGCGGCCGGAATGTCAGAAAAACGGGCCGTGTTTTTACAGATGCCTGGAAAAATAAATACGTGTATCTGAAACTCAT
>NC_085010.1:21219382-21221882 GCF_963854185.1 Sardina pilchardus
TGTTCCGGCACATTCTTCTCCTGGTGGGTATCTGGCGACCCCGGCGACCCCTCTCCTTTGTCCGCCCTCCTCTCCATTCTGGTGGCTGACGGGTCGCCCCGTAAGGGGGATTTTCACTCCGTCTGGACCCCAGCGCTTATTTTCGCCCAGACTCCAGAGTGCTGCTGACACCAGTCGTCCCACCAGCCAGCGCCAAGTCTGCTAGGGGCAGGCAGACAGCTCAGGGAGGCCGCCTAGCCAGCGGAGGGGTGGTGGTGGAGGTGGTGGTGGTGGAGGTGGTGGTGGTGGTGGTGGAGGTGGTGGTGGTGGTGGGTGTGGTGGGTGTGGTGGTGGTGGAGGTGGTGGTGGTGGTGGTGGTGGTGGTTGTGGGTGGTGGTTGTGGTGGAGGTGGTGGGTGGAGGAACATTGGCTCTGTTTGTGTATTTGTCTTGGGGAGTAGAGTCGTGTGATTTGTGCTCTACGACTTCTCTGATGGTGACATTGCATGTAGTATGTATCCAGCATCTCTATGGACATTTCCATGTGGCAGTGTGGTGGACTTCACATATTTTAATCAGATACAGCAGCTAAAGTAGGGTTCAGACCAAAGATTCCTGACGAGACGAGCCGCGACGTTCTAAAACCTTGCGACTGCGACTCAACGTGTTTAATGCTCTGCGACGGCTTGCGACGGCTTGCAACTACGTGCAACTTCTAATTCACACCGCTGCAACTCCGTCTCGTCGCGTCGGGAATCTTTGGTGTGAATTGGGCTTAAGAGTGGAGAAGTGGAGAAGGGTTGGGTGATATCAAAGAACCATTTTTCAACCGTCTCTGGTGATATGCAGATTCTAAGGCCCTACCGCCAGGGTGGCTTTGTCCATTTGCTTGTTTGTTTTGTTGTCATTTGTTTGTTTGTTTTGTTGCTGTTTGTTGTTTTTTTGTTTGTTTTTTCCTGTCTCTATTGTCATGGACAGGGGGAGCAGTATTATCTCCCAGCCAAGCCTGTCAGTGGCTATATGAGAAATGTTGCAAATAGATGTAACTTCACACAGAGTGGACCCACAACATTGTATGCTATAAATGACTATGATGTTTCCCCTACTCAATCTGTTCATCCATACAGTACACCTTCATCTCCAGCCATCACACAGTTTCCTCTGAAGCCCTAAGAAAACCGATGCGCTTGACTGCAGTCCGTGCTTTTCGGAGCCAACATGGTGACTAATGGGCTGACTCACATGACGGACAGCTGAGCTGAGCTGCATGGCTGCCCGGCCTCCCCACGCTGATGCACTGGCTGAATAGCCTGAGCTTGCATCAGCATTGGCCCTCACACAAAGACATCTGCACACAAAAAAAGCTCCCTTTTATCCTTAGTCATGCTTGATGTTTTTTAAAGTGGTACAATCACAGAATCAAGTGTAGAGTCAGGAAGATTATTCATCTTTTTTTTTTATTTTCATTTAACCTGGTATTGTTTGGTGGTGCTGTTTTCTTTTTATATAAAATAGCATTTTGTTTGTACTGGTATTTTAGTTGCGCAGTGACATTAAAGCTGAATTTAATCTAATTATTTACATGTTTATTTAAATGCCTCCTCTGGACACCTCACTGGCTGTTCAGCTTCTATTTATTCGTTAGTCACTCCCTCCCAAAGAGCCGCTGGAGTACCATGTGTTTTTATGTTCTTCATAGAACATGAATAGAATTGAATTTCTTCTTGGGGATCAACAAAGTATCTATCTATCTATCTATCTATCTAGAAATAAGCCAAAGATAATGAGCCTGAGTTTGAAGAAATAATAAATAGCATCATTTTTCTTTTAGCAAACATTGAAAGCTGGTCCCACAGAGACCCGAACACCTTAACAAGGGTTAATCTCGATAACACCTCAATCACTCACACCTCAATAAAGTTGAATGTAATCTAATCTATGTATTTATTATATTCGTTATTATCATTACAGCGATACTGTCGGTACAAAAACAAAACGCCGGTGCTACTTAACTCGGAGTCGCTGCAGCTAACAGCTAGAGCAGCCAAGCAGGTACAGTGCTACAACACTCTGGGGGCATGGTTTTAAAAAATGCCCCCAGAGTGTAGCACTGTAGCTGCCTGCTGTGTTTTTTTGTGTACCATAAGTACTCGGTGACCTCAAGAAACAGAGATCTATGTGAAAAAATGGCCGGAATTCTCCTTTGAGTAACAAAGCCATTCACCTCGCAGTTGAGGACATGTCGGGACAAAGATCGCGGCCTATCTCTCAATTAGTCTCGATAACATCTCATCACCCACACCTCCATTGTGAGATTGACTTCAGAGAAATCCGTCGAACTTAATTATAACGTTTAGAGGAATGTGTCACAGCAAGTATAGGCCCAGGAAAGTCAACACTTATGTTATGGGCAGGGACCATTCTCTAAGAGTTCGCAATTCACATTTCTATTTCTACACTTTACAGGAAAGACGGAAAGTAAATGAGAGTGCCCATCGATGATTCATCTCAGCCACGTGTCA
>NC_085010.1:21224382-21226882 GCF_963854185.1 Sardina pilchardus
CTCTGTCTATTCCTCTCTCTCTTACACACACACACACACACACACACACACACACACACACACACACACACACACACACACACACACACACACACACACACACACACACACACACACACACACACACACACACACACACACACACACACACTGATGCACATAGTAAAACAAGAGCGAGACAAAGACTAAACTGCAAAGGCACAAACAAACACACACACACACACACACACACACAAACTCGTTCACAGAGACAGGCGTGCATGGGTCACGGCTTAACCTCTCACCCTCCCCATCTGATGTGTGTTAGACACACTGCGCAGGAAAAGGCCGGAGCACCAGAGGAGCTGTCTGCGGCTGTCTGCACTGTCTAGCCACCCGCTCGTCATCATGTTAGTTTATAACGGCAGGAGCACTGGAATGCCACGCCACTTACAAGGCGCTAGCGCTAGCGTATTATTAGCACTAGCGCTGCACACCATTACTGCAAACATTGTACATTGGAATCAGTCAGTGGAGTAGGCTACGTCAGTGGTTCTCAAAGTGGGGTCCGTGACCCATAGCCAAGGGGTCCGCGAGATAGGCTAATTTGCTTGAAATTATAAAGTTAACATTTTAAAAAGATGATACTCTTTTCACCCATAAAACAAGCAAATTGTGTCTATTTGGTCCTACCCACATTAACTTGGGATAGTGGACCCGGCCACAACTTCAGAGAATACGAATGGTTAACTGTTACGGTTACAAGGGGGTCCTCGGAAAATGTTATCCGCTAAAAGGAGTCCTTGGAACCAAAAACATTGAGAACCCCTGGTCTAAGTGATACACAGGACTACACAGTAGGCTTAGGCTATACAAACTTAAATAAGCATCTCTACCTCAGTATACCTACTTAAAACAGGCAAGGATACATAATTAACATTAACATCACAGTACACCCATCACAGCTAACTACTCACAGGACATCCACGACAACTAACTAGACTACACCACTGATTGGAATCATTAACATAACATGTCTGGGAATTAAATCCCCCCTCTATCCCCTCCAATAGGGAATATCGATTGTCAACCTACACTTACCACAACTGTGAGCTACAGTAGGCCAGGCCTAGCTCTAATCTAACTGTCAGCAACCTCTGACCCTTAACGTAGCTAGCACTTGACCCAACTCAAGGCCTATGTGAGTTCCTCACTGTTAAGTGTGAGCCAATAGATGGTTTGTGAATGGCTCATGGTGAAATGTGAAAGTTATGTCAACTGTCAGTTTCAAATGCTGACTAAGAGAGTAGGCAGAAGAATGACCCTTTTCATTGGTTCAAAGCAACACTAGAATAGAAGAATAGAATAGAATATATACTTTTTTGATCCCGTGAGGGAAATTCGTTTCTCTGCATTTAACCCAATTTAACCGAATTAGTGAACACACACAGCGAACACACAGTGAGGTGAATCACACATTAACCCGGTGCAGTGAGCTGCCTGCCCAACCAGCGGTGCTCGGGAAGCAGTGAGGGGTTAGGTGCCTTGCTCAAGGGCACTTCAGTCGTAGATTGGTCGGGGATCGAACCGGCAACCCTCCAGTCACAAGCCCGAAACCCTAACCAGTAGGCCACGGCTGCCACTAAAGCACATCTCCTCTGTCGCACGCGTCGCTATTTGTTTATCCAGCAAATAACAGTCGACAGAATAAATATATTGAGACATTGAAACAAGTCAAATTGGTAGTTTTTTATGTCTCATTCCATCAAACTACAGATCCGCTACCCGATCTGGTAAAGTTACTGTAGCCTACAGTACATAGTGCGGTTAAGGCCGATAGAGGGCTGCGACGTGAATGCAGTTACGAGTTGATGAACCTTTTAAATGATTTGGGAAACACTATTTTAAGGTACAAAAATTCTTTAGTGTTGCTTTAAGATGAACTGGGGTTACCCTTGGCGCTAAATGGGTACCTAATATGGGAACATGGTCAAAAAGGGGATCTCCTACATTATATTACTTTAACCTTCTTCACCTCTTAGTGTCTCTTAGTTTACAACTCCTCGTCAAACCCCACTACTTAACAACATTCCAATTCACCTCCATTCTGCTTTTCCATCTTCAGATGGATCATGCACGTCTATATACTCACTGTATATACGTATATAGGTATATACATATATATTCTATTCTATTCTATTCTAACTCATTTCAGGAGGGCCAACTGAGGATACTCTGTGTTAGCATTTCCCTTCTCACCTCCCTTTGACACATGCTGAATCATCCTAGATCTGCAAAAGCAAGACGCAAGGAGAAGCAAGGAACGGAAAATTAGCATGACGATGCTCTCCACAGTAAGTGTGTGTGTCCATCTCTGTCCAGAAACCTGGCTTTACAGTATAGCAACACAAATGTAGGAACACACAAAACACAACACAATACCCACAAAAAAAACAATAACTCCACAATTGTAGGAGTTTTGATCTACTGTGTACCCATTTACCAAATGTCAATGGGGGTA
>NC_085010.1:21231882-21239382 GCF_963854185.1 Sardina pilchardus
CTTAAATTCCAAAAATAAGAAAAATGTACAATTTAAAACAATAAAACTAGAGAAGCACTCAAAGAGTGCAGACCTCCAACTGTATTGTTCTTCCTGGGTTGTCATACATTTTAACCTAAACTATTCAGATCGCCACCACGTGGCCAGACCATGCCATTACACCGCTAAGCGAAGAACATAAACGGCTCCCGAATCCCGGCGGTGATACGGATCCTATAACCGTTTCTTCCTTGGGTCATTTCAGACCTTCCCTGAAAATTCTCTCGAAATCCATCCATTACTTTTTTAGTTATCTTACTAACAAACAGACAAACAAACAAACCCGGGTGAAAACATAACCTCCTTGGCGGAGGTAAAAATGAACAACCATGAACTTACATGTTTGTCGTTATAAAAATCTCAATACGCTGAAGAGTTGTACAGCGTGATGGTGCAGCAGGTAGGCTATCTCAAGTGACTGGCTTTGACATAGCCCATCATAAGCTTGATCATTATAGCTTAGCTATGTGCTTTTCTTGAAACAAATATTATTAATCAACGGTCTAACATTTCAGTAGGCTATGCTCAAACTTTGGCAGAACTGTGAGAGACTTTAAAAGAGCACATCAACATTTTGGGAAACTTTATTTGCTGTCCACCCCATAATTAGATAAGGGGATACATGCCCCTCTCTGTTGTGTGCGCAATAACTATAGTCTGATGCTGTTAGCCTATTTTGGAGTGGGTTATTCCAATAGCTAAGCTTGTTTACCTCAACTTTACAGGTGCTACAAGTTTTCTTATTTATAACATCCAAAAAATATCATAGACAGTAAAAGATTAAAAAAAAAAAAACATATCTTCTCAAGTTAGCATGTTTGGTCTAGCTCTCTTGTAATGCCACTTTGTACCACATGTGGTGCTGTTTTAAATGAAATGCAAGTCCAATGAATGGGTGGTGGCTGTAATTCAAGACAACTCTAATTCTACACACTGTAAGTCCTTTAAGAGTGTACTATAAGATTCAACAGCTGAGCTCATGCAGTGAAGAGTATGGGTTGAAATCTACCAGTTTAATGACTTAAAAGTTATTCAAAAGTCTGCAGCAACACAAAAAAAGCTGGATCACAGCTGGATCTGAACTCGCCTTGCTAGCATGGTGATGTTTGGTGAGACGGGTAATACTTATGTGGATTAACCTGACCAGCCAGACCCTGAGACCCACATCAAGATGTAGGTCTGAACTCACCGTAGGCAGGGCTCAATCGGAGGGGTGGGTTGTCTTTCAAATTCCCTCTCCACGCTGAACGAATCATCTTGTTTTCAAGTAGTTCTAGCATGATGCTTAACGATCGCAACTTCTGGTTGCATGTCAGTCATCCTTAGGTTAAGCCCGCCCACCGACTCTATATACGATGTGATTGGTCCGATGATTTCTGCCAAAGCCCAGCTCCCAAGCTCCCGCTAGGGGCGTCTGGATGTCAAAGATTTTTTACATGTTGATGTTTAAATGTTTATTACATGCAGAGTATTTTGATTTCCACAACAGAACGTGTCTCAGTGGCTAGTTGCTGGTAAAAGATTACACCATTATTAGTTTCAAAGCTGCAAAAAGTGGAAAAGTGTTGCATAACTGTTTTCTCGGATGCTGTTGTAGTTGTAAGCATTAACAATGCCACACCTAGTATTGATTCATAAGGTCATTTCTGAAGTTATTCTTTTTAGTTCATCTTAACTGAGTTAAGCAATTATATTATAAACATTAGGCTATTTGGCTTACCTAATGTGGTTGAAATTTGGAACTATAACCATAATCCTGACTACAAGAACTCTGCAAAGTGTCAGTGATTCGGTTAACTAGGCTAATGTAATTTCCCCATAATGTAAGACCTCTAGACCTGCGTCATTTTGAGGCCACGTACAGAGCATTCTGGGACTGCAGCTGCACCTACTGTTCTGAAGCACCAGCGCGCTAAATAAGTCACTTGATTACGTAATATGGACGCTTAGGGGCATGATTATGACACAGACTGCTGCCTTCACTTCTTTCTAAACCAAGCATGAGCAGCGTATAGCCAACGGGCAGAGGCTCTATGGGGCGTCAGTGAAAAAGCCAACTTTACATAAAGTGGCACCTTCAGTCAACACAACAGCCGCGCATGAAAATAAAAAAAAGGCATAAATGTATAAGAAAAAGGAGAAAAAAAATCCTCCACGACCAAGGCACTCCAGAAGTTTAAAATGTCTTTATTTAGAACTAGACATGTCCAACAAGGACCTAAAAATGCCCACGCGTAGCGGCTGGGGCCTTCATCAGGGCATAAATGTATGTTTGAATATAGTCGCCTATATGACATAAATTGGACATAAATGTACCTTTAAATATAGTATGCTCTTTGATCAGATGACTGAGGTGTGGATGAAGTTGATATAAAGCAGTCTAAAGAGTATAGGCCTTAAACAGTGTGAGTTGTCATGCATCCAGGCTAGACACATACAATAATCCAAATGCAATGCAAATGTTTCTATGATACTCATGGATTATCATCTGTCGTACAAAGAATAAACTAGATTAAGCGTAGATTTTAAATAAAAGTAGGTAGGCCAATATCCAACAGGACTAGTGGTCTTGAAGACCTCTCTGATAGTGATGCTTGCCCTGGTGGCTGCATTACACTAAAGGAAATGGAAAGGGAAAGGCTTGAGTCGTCCTGAGGTGTCATTGCTTCTCTGTACCTGTGCAAGCAACATCTAGAGAAGAACCATGCGCTAGGGTTTCACATTGTAAAGCAAAAGCTTCCCTGCCCTAATGAAGTTCTTATGTTCTGCAGTAGGTTCCTTTAGCACGTGAGGGCCACTGACAGTGTGTCATAAATCGAACCAGTGGTAAAGGTGTTTTGTGTGTCATAAATCTGACTGGTAGTAAAGGTGTTTTACCGTCACAGCTCGCTGACGGTCCAGATGAGGTTGTAACCCACTAATATACAGGCCGACCTCTCACCCCTGACCCCTGTGGCCCAGAATCCTACACCGCCACTGTTAGGGGGCTTCTGTTGTCCCAGGATCAGAGGTCATCTCCGTGGAGACCAAAGAGGAAGTGGTTGCTGAGGAGGAAGAGAGACGGAGAATCAGCTTTGACTGACAGTTTAATAACACACTCAAACACATGCATATAGACACAGACCAACACACACACACACACACACACACACACACACACACACACACACACACACACACACACACACACACACACACACACACACACACACACACACACACACACACACACACACACACACACACACACACACACACACACACACACACATACACACACACACACACACACACACCTGCACAGTAACAATTGAATAAATCAGATAATAAAGACGCCGTAATTAGATGTATTGGTACACCTGGTACTGAAAGGTGATGGGGCACTCATGTTGGGTAAGACAGGGGGCTGTCAGAGCTCTGTAAAGTCTCAAGCCTTTCTGTAGTTCAACTGGTGGAAAACTGATAGAGCAAGGTGTTAACTATATGCAAACCATAGTCATTTGTTTGAAGCCAAGGGAACACATACATACTGATGTGTATGAACAACTATCAGTGAGCAACTGAAAGTAGCGTTCTCATCGTAAGATCAGACAGCATACTGTAACTGTCAAGGTCAATGCTTTGATGTTTCCCTGTACCAAATGTAAGAGAAATGATAAAGAAATTAAGGAACATACACATCTGGGGGCTTCACAGGCTTATTCCAGGCTTCACAGCAGTCTGATATTAATCTCACACAGGACGTCACGCTAACCAGAGGATTGTGAATATAGAGCATGCTGAAGGTCACGCTTCACAATAGCTAGCTTTAAATGTAGGTCACACAGATTGAAAACAAGTTCATTACATGGGTCAGTAGGCCTATGCTGAAGTTTCCACACAAATCTGAACAACGGACAGAAGTTCGCACTCACTTAAAAAAAAATAAGGATACTTTCACATTTACTAAAATTAAAGAGTACATTCACCCTCGTTATTGTGTAATGCTAGATATAGCCTCTGACAAACACACACCCTAAAGAATACCAAAAGGCCCTCAAAAACCCTGGGACAGAGAGCTCCTATCACAGGAACATTTCATGGAAGTTATAGTCTGAAGAAGTTCACACACACATGACCTCCTAGACGGAGACAGATCCCAGATCAGCTTCAGACCAGGTCAGGACCAGATCCTCCCAGAGTTCCTCTCCTTGGTTTGGCTCGCATCTTATCGCTCCTCGTGATGCCTGGGAACTGAAAGCCTTTGGTTGACCTTACAGTATATATTTTTTTCCTCAGACAAACAGACACACACACAGAGACACAAACACAAATCAAATGTGTGTGTCCGTGATAAAATGATGCACAAATAAAATTGATTAACCAAAATAAATGGCCCACAGACACCAGTAACACAAATTGAATCAACAAAACACAAACACACACAAAAATGACTTAGTTCAAGTTGCTACAGCCAACAGCCAGGGATAGGCAGTATTTCTAATACATGTTTTTAAAATAAGCATTTCAAATACAAAACAGTATGTTGTCGTTTGTATTTTTTTTTGTTAAAGAAATATTTGTGAAATACTGTTGGTAAAGCCAATAGCCTACTGTTGGTAATGTGAGGACATCATAAAAGTGCAAAACAATGAATGTAGCCTCAGACTGGTGCTGACTTGTAATTT
The DNA here is from genome assembly GCF_963854185.1 of Sardina pilchardus. Lineage (NCBI taxonomy): Eukaryota > Metazoa > Chordata > Actinopteri > Clupeiformes > Clupeidae > Sardina > Sardina pilchardus. Next base: position 21,236,589 of record NC_085010.1, read on the forward strand.
GCCCAGAGTTGTTGTGATCAGAATACTGAGATTCAGAAACATGATCAAGTGCAAGCTTAGCAGCATGTAGGTTGCTCTCTCACACACACACACACACACACACACACACACACACACACACACACACACACACACACACACACACACACACACACACACTCACTCACTCACTCACTCACTCACTCACTCACTCACTCACTCACTCACTCACTCACTCACTCACTCACACACACACACACACACACACACACACACACACACACACACACACACACACACACACACACACACACACACACACACACACACACACACACACACACACACACACACACACACACACACACACACACACACACACACACACACACACACACACACACACACACACACACACACACACACCAATCTCAAGTTTCTTAATAACTTAAATCATAATTTTCTTGAGAACTTTAATCATCCAATTGGAATACATGGATACATGTTGCCCCATTTATCGCCTACAGCAACACGATGTAAAATTAATTTCATTAATAATTTGCCCATACTTGTTGTGATCATAATATTGAGATTCAGGAAGATGATCCCGTGCAAGATGAGTAACTTGTTGATTGCTCACACACATGCATTGACAATGTCAGCACCGGCTGACAAGTTCAGTTGTGACTTTTTGAGTGCATCTCTGATATTGTATTTAGGCTCTGAGATGTGGCTGGTAAACATGTTGATCTGTTGACTGTTTGCAGGTTATGGCATGTCTCGCAGGCACAGAAAAGCTGTTTTGAAAACACTGTCAGCTGAAGTCAACTGTCAACCTAATCAAAGAGTCAGTGTAGTGATGAAGGAACAGAATAAATACATATATGGAAGTATAGCGTGAAAGTAGATAGTGTGGCTATATGTATTTTGGTTTATTTTGATACATTTAAAAATAGAAGTATTTGATATCTTATTTTAAAATAAATGTTGATGTATTTTTGCCCATCCCTGCTAACAGCTAGAGCTGACAGGCAGCAACTGTGTTACTTTCTGGGGGCATATCTAAAATGAGGTGGTACTGATTGTAATCAGTTTTTTTCTCGAAACGACAGCACTCGAGAAAGTGACTTCGAGGAACAGAGTTACATATAGGCTACTGCACAGCTATGTACCAGCTAGTTACCATTACACTTAACACCAACTCATCTACATCCAAGCCGGATTTTTGAGACTGCATAATTCGCAGATACACAACTGAAATAAACTAATTGAAGTTATTGACTTTGTTTGGCTGGGCAAGACATAATGTTTAGGTGGGCTAAACCCACCCTGCCCCCTGGCAAAAGCTGGTCCTGACTCAAACTGCGTGTGTGAGAGAGAGAGAGAGAGAGAGAGAGAGAGAGAGAGACAGTGAGATGCATCTGGGTTATGAAAAAGGTCAAGAAGGCATGTTCCTTACCAGGTTAGAGTCACACAATCATTTCCTTTATCATATGAATGAACTCCCTTATAAAGCCGTGCCCCCCCTCTGGCCACCCCTTGTATAAAAGTCTAGTTCCACTACTGGATGGCATTGAAGCAGTTTTTGCATATCAGATGCTATCTACAGTGTCTGCTGTTAGATGCCAAAGATTACCTTTCAGGTGCTACATATACTGTTTGGTCAGTCTGTGTGTACTTATGTCTTGTCAATGCTGTAACAGAAACACCAGCAAAACTGAACAAGAAACTTTAGGAGGAACTTATCTTCTGCACAGTTCTATACTGCCCCACGAGGCAGCTTTAGATTTATTCTCACGCGAAACCATATGGGACGTTGTGTTTTCCTTGACCCACGTGTCTCAGGCATCGGGGAAGTTCCCTGGAAAGATGGCTATCTCATTAAAAATGAACGCTTCAAGCCTCTGATCAGATAGAACTGTCTGACCTGGGCACAGCTGAGCCCTGGCGAATCGCCTTAATCGTGTGAGATTCTTTCAAACCGCCCGGATTATTCGAGGATCGTAGCCACTAATACTTACAATGCCATGTAACGGAGGCCATCTGAATACCCATCAGGCAAATCATTTGTGAAATAGGCTTGAATATGATAGAAATCATTAGTGATAGGAGAACAATGGGTTTTTTTGGGGGGAAGAGAAAAAACAGAGATAAGTGTGTGTGCGTGTGTGTGTGTGTGTGTGTGTGTAAACATGACTATAGGGATGGACCATGTGATCTGCTGTAACTTTCTGACCTGTACAGGGAGGCTTGTGTGTGTGAAAAGGGCAACCTGCTGTGATGCACGGTGGGTCAGCCGTAAACACACAAAGAGCGCGTGTGTGTGGCTGCAGACAGGAATGTGTGTCTGTCTTATTTGCGGTGCCATTGGGAATAGAGAAATGCTCTCCTCCATACGCCCAGTTCCACATATTCCCTCTCCCCCTTCTCAGGCCAACACACACACACACACACACACACACACACACACACACACACACACACGCAAACACACACATACGTGTGCACACACACACATACGTCTGCACACACACACAAACACACACACACACACACACACACACAAACACACACGCACACACAGGCGCGCCGCGCACACACACACACACACACAGAGTGAGTCCTAAAAATCAGTGCAGCACCACCTCCTTCACCCTCTGAAACAGACCTCATTAACCTGAACCTGTTGGAAAAACCCATTCGTCCGTCCATAGACACGCGGCATAAAGTACATGACCACTGACAGGATGCACCTTAGTGGTCAGGGCCCTTCACATATCCTGTGCATCTGTCCAAATGACCGGGCCCAGCAGGC
>NC_085010.1:21241882-21331503 GCF_963854185.1 Sardina pilchardus
CATATGGGTAGTGGTGGACCATGATCAGACAGGTCTGTATGTCCTAAACACTGTCCTCTCTGGCCTGGCTTCTCTCTCTCTGCGCCTTCTCTTTCCTTCCCAATGTCTTCTCTCTTATTTTTCCTTTTTTCTTTCGGACTTTAAACAACAAAATCTCTCACATGCTCTCTAGCTAATAGGATAGCCTACATAATTGTGTTCCAAATTAAAGAATAAATAATACTTTTAAGAGATGATAATAATTTTTCATGTATTGACGTTTCAATCGCTCTCTGTGTTCCCTTCTTTCTCTCCCTCTGTTCTTCCATCTTTCTCTCTATCCTTCCCTCCCTCCCTCTGATCTAATCTTTCATTCTCTCTCTCCATCTCTCAGGCCTGTGATCTGCACATCAGAGGAGCGGTGACAGAGAAAGGCTATGAGAGACCTTCACACACACACACACACACACACACACACACACACAGTCTGGTATTTCATGAGAACATACACATAGGCACGTTCACATGCCACATGAATATAGACATTCTTGAATTTGCACACACACACACACACACACACACACACACACACACACACACACACACACACACACACACACACACACACACACACACACACACACACACACACACACACACACACACACACACACACACACACACACACACACACACACACACACACACGCCATATCAACACACACATCAATTGATATGAATACACACAGAGGGAGAAACACAAATACACACTCAGAGAAAGAGATATAGACCTAGGACTTCAAAGATGGGAAGATACAGATCCTTTATTCTTGCCAATGTTGATCTGGTCTTATTTGTATTGCATTTCATTGTTGTTCTGTTTATTCTTTTATACACGTAAAGCACTTTGTAACTTTGATTAGAAAAGCGAGAGAGTGAAAGAGAGAGATAGAGAGAGAGAAGAGAGAGAGAGGTCGTAGGGACCTGAACACAGACTCTTTTGAAATGCAACCCCTCTGATCCTTTCGAGATGATCCCTGTGAGAAGTGCTGCAGTTCTGACTGGATGCCTTTCCTCATCCAACATTCTCTCTCTCTCTCTCTTTCATTATCTCTGTCTGGATGAGTCTCCTCAACCAACGTCTCTCTCTCTCTCTTTCTCTCTCTCTCTCTCTAACCAGAGAAGATCCGTCTAGATGCCTTTCCTCACCCAATATATCTCTCTCTCTCTCTCTCTCTCTCTCTCTCTGTCTGTCTCTAACCAGAGAAGATCCGTCTAGATGCCTTTCCTCACCCAATGTCTCTCTCCCTCTCTCTCTCTCTGTCTCTCTCTCTAACCAGAGAAGATCCGTCTAGATGCCTTTCCTCAACCAATGTCTCTCTCTCTCTCTCTCTGACCAGAGAAGATCCGTGTAGATGCCTTTCCTCAGCCAACATCTCTGTCGCTCTCTCTAACTAGAGAAGATCAGTCTAGACGCCTTTCCTCACCCAATGTCTGCTTCCCTTTGGCCCTGACTAACTGCCCCACCCCCTCGATGAGGATGATGCTGTAGATAGGACCAGTGTGTACAAACATAGACACGCCAAAGTCAGACCCATGTCAGCAGGGTATGCAGGACAACAGACACAGCCCTGTCCCATCTATCTAGAGATCCAAAACACCCATGTCAGCAGGGTAAGCAGGACAACAGACATAGCCCTGTCCCTATCTATCTATCTAAGAGATCCAAAACACTGTCCTCTCTCTAAATCCCCTTGAGTCAAGGGCCTTGACTATGGGCCTCTCTCATTTGTCTTTTTGTCTATCCTCCCTTCCTTCCTCAGTCCTCGTTCCCACTGATCTAGATAAAGAATGATGGGGCCGCAACAATGGAATAGTCTATCCAGTGTTCTTTATAAAGTAGATCAGTGGCAACGAGCCTGGAGGACCGAGCATCGAGGAGAGAGGAGAGAGGTTGAGAAGGGGCCAATGTGTTCCCTCAAAGTATTACTGTATCATTATGTAGTAATGGGTTAACCCTACTGTTCTTTTATCAATACAATACCATATCACTTTAAAAGTAATAACACTACACGTATGCAGTTTAGCTGTGTTGCCCTAGTGGCTACAATGGTACGGCAACACTAGCAATGCTGTTGCAGTGGGCTCAAAGCTGTGAGTCTCTGCTTCAGCATAGGTCATTTTCCATAAAAAAAAAATCCAGGTTCAAAGTACTAAAGTCCTCAGATGTGTGTGTCCCAGATATGCACTGGGGCAGTTGATATCACTCATTAGTTCCTGCTCTCTCTCTGTGTGTGCCGCTAATTAGCAAACCCAGATGGCTGACTCACAACACCGTGGCCGCTAACACTCACGCTATATAGGTGTGTGTCAGAGGTAAACAGAGTTCATTACATATCTCACACACGCATGGACATGGAGGTTATGTGATCACTCTCTTCTCTTATATTTGCAGAGCAGTAACACTGAATGTCCCAGTCATGTTGGTTAAAAACTGATAGAATATATTTTTTAAAGAATTACATTTCAACAAAGAATATATACAAAAAAAAGTCCCCTCTTACGAGTTTCAAAACTCTGACAGGTTGTATAATGAGGTTATATTGAGCAAGACTTGAAATTCGTTAGAACTGTTACGGAACACTTGACCTAGACTGCCCCACTGTGGAGAAATGTGGCAAATTCAGCCTGCTACAGCAGTGAAATTCTGCAATGCCATCGTGTGTCAAGTTGTTGGTGCAGTACTGCCACCTTGTGGTTATGTCCATACTGCTCATGCTCTATCACAGTACTGTATACACCGTTTCCACTCTTTCTCTGTGTGTGTGTGTGTGTGTGTGTGTGTGTGTGTGTGTGTGTGTGTGAGAGAGAGAGAGAGAGTGTGTGTTATGCGTGAGCCCATACCCCAGTCATAGTTTTTGTGCAGCAGCAACATGACTTTATTAGAGATAACATCAAATGGTCTCACAAGCAGCACATTCCTAAAAAGTAGTATTGATTTAAAAAGGGCATGTTGACATAGTAAAGTTTTTGTAACATTTATTTATAGTTTTCCTGTGTTTATTTAGTACAGGCAGATATTAAACTGCTGACACTGCCTTCAATTGTATGAATTAAATAACTATGTAAACCGTTACACAACGATCCTCAAAACTGTTTCAGGTCTGTTATTTAATGATTGTGCGTTTCAAAAACTTAAAGTATGCTTAGAGTATACTTAAGAGTACAGACCTGAGCGAACTGCCTTCATTGAGGAACAGAATACTTTATGTACAGTAGGCTACAGTATGTTAAGGCACGTTCAGATCCCACCTGGTATGACCGCAGGGAGTGGTTTATATTCTGGTTGGGTTGGTTTATAAAGGACTTAAGGCCTCGTGCTAGGGTGGGGCTCTGGAACATAAACTGAGCTGGCTTGTCAAAAGGATCCCTCACCACCGACCACTAGTAGTATGTGTTCCAGTGTTTTTGGAATGATTGTGACAACAGATACAATTACAGAGTGATACTGATATATAAACAAACTAAAAATAAACAAATATATTATACACTAGGTCATGTGTTGAGTGAGTTATTATGTGTGCGTCTCCTATGATGAAGTGGTGTTTCTCTGTGAGAGATGGAGTGGTTATTTGTCATAGGCAGGGTGGTTAGGTTTGTCCCATGTCATGCTCCGTACCACATCACATGTGTTCTGGGTGGCACTGGAGACAGGTGATGAAGTCTTTCACTGGCTTGCCCTCAAAGCAGATCCGATACACAGACACAAACAGTGGAAACCTGCAAGAAACAGACAGTGTAAGGGCAATACAAATGCATTTGATCACGCTATCAATTTATTGTTGAAGGGACTATCACACAAACAAAACCACACACACACACACACACACACACACACACACACACACACACACACACACACGCAGTGTCATACACACATACTCTCTACAGACAATTGAAGCATGGACATTCTGATTTTAAAAGCACATATGAAGTTGCGTGCACGCACACTACACACACTTGCAGCATTAGAGAGTTTGTACTGACTTGTCAACAATGTCTTGCTTTTTGAGGATCTGGTACACTTCTGCTGACGTCTGAGGTCCCTGTAGCTTCTGTCCATTTAACATCTCTGCCTCCAGCTCAGAAATAGACTGTACATACAGAGAGAGAGTTTCATTTACCTATTTTAAAAATATTTCCTATAAGTTTTCATCAAGTCATTTGTTTTCACTCCACCCCAAACAGATATTGTATCTGTTTGTTTTGTCAGCTTTGGCCACACTGCTTATTTGAGACATGCCAATAAAGTTCCTTTGAATTGAATTGAAATTGAGAGAGAGAGAGAGAGAGATTTACATTTCATTTACAAATGACTGTGAGGGTGTCTGGCAACAGTGAAAACACTGGCAACATCAAAGCCTGCTTTTACACACTAACATTTCAGCACATGAATCAAAACTAATCAGATACAACCTTTTAATCTGATGCATCATTTGAAATCCAGCAGGCCTAAATGGAGAAGTAGGAAGTGGGACAGGCGGCACTTTGATCATTAGTATAGTAGAGCAGGGCTTTTTATGGAGGCTGCGCCAGCCAAGGTAACTGACCTTTGATGTTCGGACGAAGGCCTCGGCCACCTTGCGGTTGCGTCCTCCGTAACAGGTGGTGATGAGGTCGGCCACGCCGCAGCTCTCCAGGAAGGTGACGGAGGTGACCGGGCCCTTGCAGAAGAGCTTGGCGAAGGCGATCATCTCCATCAGGCCCAGACGGATCACCGCCGACTTGGTGTTGTCCCCGAGGCCCAGGCCGTCACAGAAGCCAGCGCCCACAGCAACTATGTTCTGACAAGGGCAGGAGGGAACGTTTTACATGACAAGACATGTCTGGAGAAGAGAGGTCAATTGAGGTCGCATCTGTCTGCGTGTTTGCATCTGTGTGTCTGTGTGTGTGTGTGTGTGTGTGTGTGTGTGTGTACCTATATATTGTGCATTTGTGTACTGTATATATACATACATATGTGTGTGTCTGTCCGTGCATAACTGGGTGTGCTATAAAAGGATCCCTGAGGGCCAGACATGTTTGTGCTTGCAAGTGTGTGTGTGTGTGTACACGTGCCTGTGTGTGTCTGCGTGTCAGTATCTGCATGTGGGTTGATAAAAGATTTGTGTGTGTGTGTGTGAGTGTGTATGTGTGTTTGTGTGTGTGTGTGTGTGTGTGTGTGTGTGTGTGTGTGTGTGTGTGTGTGTGTGTGTGTGTGTGTGTGTGTGTGTGTGCGTCTAGAATGCTCAATACCTTCAGAGCACCACAGAGCTCCACTGTATCACTCTCCGTCACCACAGTGATACGAAAGTTTGGCGTCTGAAGCAGCTCTTTAAAGATATGCCCATTTGCTTCATTTTTTGCCCCTGGGGAAATAGAGCCACACATACAGTATAATAAACAAACTATAAAGAGAGAGGACACTGGTTTAAGATGACGAGAATATCCCTATGCAGTTCTTAATTCATTCTGTCCTTTTCTTCATACAAAATGCAGAATTGTATTCTGTTCTGTAGATCAGAGGAATGATCTGGGAACTTTACTGTTATAATGTGATCACCACTCCTTTCCTGGATAGCAAAGTAGAAGCATGCCATTGAACTAAATGTGAAAGACAGGTGTTGCACTTTACACGTGTTAAGTAGGGTTCAGACCAAAGATTCCCGACGAGACGAGACGAGACGAGCCGCGACGTTCTAAAACCTTGCGACTGCGACTCAACATGTTTAATGCTGTGCGACGGCTTGCGACGGCTTGCAACTACGTGCAACTTCTAATTCACACCGCTGCAACTCCGTCTCGTCGCGTCGGGAATCTTAGGTGTGAATTGGGCTTTACAGGGCAGTTACACTTCACACTTTGTTCATTTCTATCTCAGTGGTGTTTGAGTCAGTTCCTTATTTGTTTTGATCTGAGGAGTCTCGTAGCCTACCAATGGTGGTCTCGCAGAACTTCTCGTCAGCAACCTCATTGGCGATGTTGGCCCCCATCAGCACACTGATGTCCGCCTCCAGCTTCTCACGGATGATGTCCGAGATCAGGCGCAGACCCTCGGGGCCTTCATCTACACCCTGCACACACACACACACACACACACACACACACACACACACACACACACACACACACACACACACACACACACACACACACACACACACACACACACACACACAAACACACAAACACACACACACACACACACACACACACAAACACACACATGCACACATATTCAAATACATAAACAGATATACTCACAAACACACATGCACACATTCAAATACAGTGAGGAGAAAATGTATTTGATACCATGCTAAAGTTGCCTAAAAAGAGGAATATAAAATCGTCATTTGACAATTGATCTTAATGTCTTAATTCAAAAATTGAGTAAAAATAAAACCGCTAAGTACGCCAATTTTCTTTGTGATGGAAGAATGTTTCGTAAATAAATAAATGTTCTTCCTAAATGCTAGGGGGAAGTAAGTATTTGACCCCCAATGTAACCCTATGGGAATTCAACACATAGGGTTAACATAGGGGCGGGCAGATTTTTATTTTTTAAGGCCAGCTATTTTATGGATTCAGGATATTATGCATCCTGATAAAGTTCCCTTGGCCGTTGGAATTAAGATAGCCCCACATCATTACATACCTTTCACCATAGCTAGAGATTGGCATGGTGCTTTTTCCAGTAGGCCTATTAGCCTGTTTGATGCTCATTGAGCTCAATGCAAATCAAACAGGCTAATAGGCCTACTGGAAAAAGCACCATGCCAATCTCTAGCTATGGTGAAGGGTATGTGATGATGTGGGGCTATTTTAATTTCAAAGGCCAAGGGAAATTTATCGGGATGCATAATATCCTAGATCCATGAAATAGCTGGCCTTTAAAAATAAAAATCTGCCTGCCCCTATGTTAACCCTATGTGTTAAATTCCCATAGGGTTACATAGGGGGTCAAATACTTCCTTCCCCTAGCATTTAAGGAAAACATTTATCTATTTACGATACATTCTTCAATCACAAAGAAAATTGGTGTCCTTGGCGGTTTGATTTGTACTAATTTTTTGAGTTAAGGCATTAAGATCAATTGTCAAATGATGATTTTATATTCCTGTTTTAGCAGGGTATCAAATACATGTGCTCCTCACTGTACATACACAGATAATGCTCACAGAAACACAAAGCATACACAGTACATTAACTAAGAAACGTATGGCTATGATAAACTTACGGCTTATGGCAAATAAGGAATGTGAGTGTCTGAGTGCATGAACCCATACTCATACATACACACACACACACACACACACACACACACACACACACACACACACACACACACACACACACACACACACTTGTACCTACCTTGATGAGTGAGATCCCGATCAATCCCTGCTTGACATGTGGTTTCATCTGATCACAGAGTTTACGAATGAACTGGTGAGGGAGGACGAACACCAGGATGTCTGCTCCCTTCACTGCGTCTGTTATCTCAGGCACGGCCACCTGATCACAAGGACCAAACAACAACTCAGTCCAGTGAACTGCATTAACAGTTATTCAGATGAATATACAACATACTACAATTATCTACCCATTCTTCATGTACAACCTGACATAGATCTATTTTATTTGGAAAGCTATGGAGGAGGGATGCAATGATAATATTGGTGTAATACTGGTGTGCTTTCAAGGCATTTTGGTTCTTTGTTTTTTGTGAGTTATTACACAATTATTTTGGCTGGCTGTTTTTCGAGCCTGTGTCTGTTTTTTCTATGTATTCAAGCAGTTAGTAGATGATGAGAAGATGCTTGATGTATGTGACATTTTTAGTTTAGAAACCGCCTAACATTGCTTAGCACACCATTAAGGGATCATTAACGTCAATGGAGCCAGACACTCTTATTGAGTGCAAAGAGAATACATAGCTACAGGACATACAGTAATTATTTCATTATGCCTTTAGTAATACCTAACAATCTTTTTATGGACAACAAGCATATTCTGCATAATACAACTGTGTTCTGTTTTCAGGATGAGAGTGTTATCCAGAATACTACTTGGGAGGAGCAATATACCAAGAGCAATAACGCTGACACAGCGAGAGCAGAAATGCTACAACCTGGCACGCTGTGCGATAACAGGTTGAAAAAAAATGACTTGGCCTTGGTGTTCTCCAAGACATTTACAGCATTAGAGCTGCCAACCCAAATCCCGCCTCGGCTTTCCCATCGATCCCAATAGTCTAAAAGCCCACAACTGAAAGGTCTGGAGTCAAGGGGTTTCTGTACTGTCTCCAGGCATATTCCAGGGGTCAGTTTGGGCAATACACCACCGAAAGAAACAGTGAATTCAGTGATAACTCTCTTATATCTGCAGAGCAGTAGCCTAACACTGAATGTGCCAGTCATGTGGGTTAAAAACTGATAGAATGTTTTTTAAAAAGAATTACAGTTTGGGCAACACACCACCGAAAGAAACAGTGTATTCAGAAGGCATTGACACTGGAAGAGAATTGGACCAGAGCCAACTAGGTTAAAAGCTGGTTCAGTTTCTTCAGATGTGATTCTGGACAACACCCATGTCTATTGCAGACACACATTGAGAGGCTAGACAACAATAAATGCACACATCATATTCAATGCTGTGAAATTTGAGGGAGAGCCATATACCAGCAGAAAACCCAACACACTGTAAACCCATTCATCTTGTGGCTGCTATATGCTATGCTGTGTTTTTTACATTCAATGCTGAATGAGAGTGCTGTTCCTCTAACGTCCTTCATACTAAAATCTTCGACCTAAAGTCAGCATATCACACTCAATTTCATGACTGAAGATTCAATGACACTGACTTTTACATCACAATTAACACATCTGATTTACCATTATGTCATTTCATTAACTATAGTTCATATGTCAAGGTAATATCCTCACATAATATGTGTTCAAGCTTTATTATGACTGTTTGGTTAGAGTGTTCCATGTCATGCCATGCTTTAGGGGTCAGGTAAATATAGGGCTAAAGATTAATTTAAAAGATCAGAGTATTACTTCACCAAACATTTGTGACAAAGGTCGAGTTTTACTTGTTAGGTGTTATCGATGTGTGTCTTGTTATCTAAATGACTAAAGGATGCTAGATAAGATGCTGTGTTTGGAAAGTGGGCTATAGCCTAAACAAGAGCCAATATATTGCAAGAACACCCCAATTAAAACAATTTGTCTCAGGCTAACGACATATTTCGACATGTGGCATAATGACATATCACAAGTTCCATGTCACAATCATTGTGTCAAGAAAACGGGAACAAATCTCTCTATCACTGACACACACACACACACACACACACACACACACACACACTAGCACGCGCGCACTCACACACACACACACACACACACACACACACACACACACACACACACACACACACACACACACACACACACACACACACACACCTACCACATTTTTGGGAAGTTTATGTCCTGGTAGATATTTGACGTTCTCGTGCTCTGAGTTGATGATTTCAGTAAGTTTCTTTCCATTGATCATTTCTTCAAAAACCCACATATTTACAATGGGATCGAACCTGTTATTCCCCTTAACATTGTGGCCAACAATTTTGGCAATTGCCGACCCCCTGGGAAGAAAGAACACGTATTTGGTTACAAATTCTGCAAACTACAGAGAATAACTGCAATATTAGAGAAGTGTGTCAGAGACCTACAAAAAGATACAATTATCCACTTGTTTTCTTTCGCTAAGCTCTATTGTTACATCGCCAAGCTCAAGTTCAGCACAACTTAGACTAGTTCTGTACAACGCAGTCACTTGGATGAGCATTTAAATATCACAAATTGTCCATATCCTGATGTAGGCTACACCTATCGTGTAACCTAATAAAGAAATTGACACCACCAACCAGTTTCCTGATCCAACGATGCACACTTTTTTCCCCGGCATTTTGCAGCAAATCCTTGAAGCGAATTAGTGTATTCGGTAAAAGTGTCTCCTATCAACTCTCGTCTTGTTTCGCTCTCGACTTCCTGATTCGCATGTTTCTAAACCCAATGTTGTTGACAAACTCCTCCCCTTTACCTACGCCTCCAGTCAAAAGGGTGCAGCCTACTATTGTTATTACACTATCATAGGCTTTCTGTCAGAGAGCAGTGCACTCATGTTGTCATCTAAGGCAGTGCAAAACAACATGTTTTTAATTTGTATTGAAAATAGTAATCACTTTAAGAATTATTTTTCAGTTATTTAAAGTTGGCTAGCCTATCTGGATTGGTTTTCAATTTCGTGTCAAGCTAAGGGGACTTAGTGGTCACGATGTATTAAAATACCCTATTGGCAAAGAGGACAATAGACACTGCCAATGACAGTCCGGAAGTATACCCAAACTGCCATGTCACATGCTGTGTAGCCTATGTGAGTGGGAGATAGGGAGAGAAAGCGAGAGATCAGCATGCTTTCATTTACAATTCAAACACTTCATTTCTCGTTCTAATAGTTATGGGTTTCGCCTGGCTGTATTTCACATATATTAGTCCTGACAACAAGAAGGTAACTGTGAACCTATGACTATACTTTTTACGCACAGCCCGACATCTGTGACTCTTTTCTCTGAGTGGTGAAACGTCAACCCATCACCCAGATGATAGACCAGCGATTCACGCATGCGCGGATGCAGATGACAGTCCTGTGGCGGAGGAGGGATGGCGGATGCGCAGCGAGAGGATGCTGCGGAAACGGACACCCCAAACGCGAGCGACGCGCAGGAAAAAGCTACAAACAGCACGGTAACAGAAACCCATATAGAAGGGCACTCATTTAAGAGTGTCAAACCTCTGTCGTCTAAGAATAAGCATAGCCTTTGATGTCCCATCCATCATCTGGTGATTAAGATGAGGGCCATGGCAGTACCACAACCCATCCTACATGGACGGCGCAGACGCACAATGTTATTGTAAAATGTTTCTGAGGCTCCTTGTTCTTACTGAGCTGAGATCTAATTATCTTATCTAGATCTAAGAATTGTGTGTCTGTGTAACATTCATATCACGTATTTACTGCAGAAACACGTTGCGTCTTCGTCAGACAATTCGAGTGTTTTGAATGGCAGTGAAACTGCAAGTGGTCTTAAGCATACAGAAATGTCGCTTAGTCTATTTCCTATGATTGTAAAATATCATATCCCTATAGACGACATAAATGATAGAAAAGGGAAAAGGATGTCCTTATCTTGTTGACCAAGTCCCGTTTGGCAAACAAACAGGCATCTCTGCTTTACAGATTAGATCATTTAGCCTCTCTCATTACATTGTCGCTTTTGGACAGATGGCGGAGGACAGTTCGACTACTTTGCTAAAAAGAATGGAGATTACTGTGGCCGAGGCGGAGAAACGGACCGGCAAAAAGGCCGTGAACATGCAAGAGACCTACACGGTGTATCTCATAGAGACTCGGTAAGATCTAGCTCCAGAATTGCGCCATTCTGTTTCCCGAAATAAAAATGTTGACGGGAGCTTAATAGAGGATAGAGGGCAGTAGGCCTAGGCCCACTTTAATTTGCATCAGATTAGAGATTACTGAAATGACTAGTGTTACCCTTCAGATTTTACTTGATTGCTATGTGTCACAGACATTTTAGGTATTTAAGCCCTTTTTACACCAAAACTACTGCTTAAACCCATTCTGTGATACCTAAGCAAATGGCACAGGCTTGTGTGTCCGACCTTCTTTGAGATGACGGCCCTCAATTGTACACATTATAGCTGTCACTGAAGGTAGGAGTAATTTCTTTAATATCTCTCTCTCTCTCTTTCTCTCTCTCCCCTACAGGCCCTCGGCTGCAGTGAATGAAGGGCAGAGCGTGGCTCCTGATGCGCTGTGGAGGCGCTACAGTGAGTTTGAGCTGCTCAGGAACTACCTGCTGGTCACCTACCCCTTCTTCGTGGTGCCCCCACTGCCAGAGAAGAGGGTGAGTGTGCCCGGCATGACACTGACATGTATTCACTGATCTATATTCCATTGGCTTCATTGTTGATGGGTCAGCAACAATGAGATAGTCTATCCAGGTATTCTTTATAGATCAGTGCATGTATTGCACAGTTATAACAGCGGGTAAACACGAGTGGCACGTTATGTTTGAGTGTGTGAGGCTATGGCTGGCCAGTATAACACATGGGCAAATACATGAATTTCAATGACTATATGACTATGTTAGTCATAATAACAAACACTGATCAAAATATTTCAGGTTAGACACACTCTGAATCACACTTTTAGTGTCTATGATACCTTAGTGAGAATAAAAGGGGTGGGGGGCTGGTACATACCTGAGACAAGCTGTATGTTCGGTCTGACAGGCGGAGTTTGTGTGGCACAAGCTCTCTGCTGACAACATGGATCCAGACTTTGTGGAGCGGCGGAGAGTTGGCCTGGAGACCTTCCTGTTGAGAGTGGCATCACACCCGGTCATGTCCAATGACAAGATCTTCTTCCATTTCCTCACGCAGGTGTGTATTGGTGTGTGGTGTGAACATATAGAAATGTTTACCATTTATCCAGTGCTATTGCTCCACAGGTATAATGTGTTAGCTTCTGTTGGATTGTTCTTTTATGTTATGGTCTGTGATTGTCTCATGATGTTTTGAAAACTGTTTTGCATATTTTATAACCATCTTTGCTTTTATAATATCTGTCACAATGTTACAATGTTTGATATTTCCATCTTTATTTTCATCATCTATCTTTTGTTGTCATTTTAAAGGTATACTATGCAACGTTTTTCAGTTAATCAATTCGTTCCATACTGTTTTATATGATTAAATGAGTCATTACCGGTCGAACGGTGTGTTTTTTGGCCGCTCTAGTGGTCTGTAGCGGTAGAACCACACTTGCAACTTCAGGAGACCTCGGGCACGCACCCATGCTCTACTCTAGGAAGTGTCATGTAAAGTCTCATGAAAAGGCACGGCAGACTGACCGATTGAGGAGTTTTGTAAAATATACACGCTAAAGCTGTAGGGGAAGCTCTGCAGAGAAATATGCAAGCATAAAACGAGCGAAAATGAAAAGTGAAAGCGAAACCGGCGATGAAATCGCCAATCCTGCATAGTATACCTTTAACTGCACTTACTGTCTTTGGTCTAAATATAATATCATTGTTGATCTCACTCTGTGCCAGTGTTACCATTTCTTAACGGAATCAGCTTATTTTGCTCTGAATACATCAATGCAAAACAGGTTTTGTACATGACATCGTGTGTAGTTCCCCACAAATACTGTCCTGACTTCTCTGGTTCTCCTAACTTTGACTAACTGATGTGGCCTTATTTGTTTTGCTCAGGAACGAGGATGGAAGGAGGTGGTGTATGACACTGGATTTCAGGCAAAGGTGAATATCATGAAGCAAGACAGACAGCACATACCTACTACCATTACTTTACCATACACTACTGTTCAATTTAGAGTTTAGGGTCTAACATACTGTAAGGATAATAAGAGAACAGTGTTTTTCTTTTTTTTCTCCGTCAAGTTTTTTAGAACTTTCTGGTTAATGATGGCAACAACTGATGTTGTATGTAGGGTATGTAACACTTTCACTGGTGATCGTGGTGAAATTATGTGTAGTTAAGCCAATTTTTTTTAAATTTGTTTTTTTTATTGTAGGCGGAATCCCGTCTCAGAGCGCTGAATGCAACCTTCAGGGTGAAGAATCCTGACAAGTAGGTCCACGCCATTCATTCTATTTCACAACAGTACAGACAGGAACTGTAAACAGACTGAAGAAAATGAGATCGCTGAGATAGACAGTTTCCAGTTTTAGCCTATTATTGTGTAAGGGAGTGATTCTACATGAAGACTCAGTGGTGAAGTCAGACCAATCTTACGTCACGTTAGCCATGAAATTGCTTCTAGGTCAAAGGCTGAGTATCCCTCTTGGCCCTTTCACCATCTCAGAGGATAAAAGATGACCTCAATGTCAGGAGGAGAGGACTGCTTATACGCATGCTTCAGTGACTATCTGTTAATGGGTTGTCCATGGCAGTACTTGTACCAGGACGGAAAGCAAGGAAAGGTTTCACAGCCGCTATGTAGATTTTTCTATTTTCAAGTCTTATAGCCTTGCCCGTGTCTGAATGTTGGCACAGTGATTGATACTGTAACTTTAAGCCCTGTCGTACACTAGGATGAGAATGCTAATCATACGGAATTGTAATTGATGGTCAACCAGATATCATAGGAAAGATGTGTTTGTCTTTGCCTTTCAAGACGTTGCAAATGCATATGCTGCCTATATAGAGATAGTGTATCTCAGCTCGGAGTAAAATAGGAGTAATACCTCGAAATAACATGGAGATGAAAGTGCTTCATGTTGGGTAACCACATAACCAGTTCCATTTAATCTGATTGGATGATCATGACGATTTGTCTACTGATAATTAAAGTTCTCCAGAAAATGAAATGTTGCCCAATATCAATGGAACATGCCAGAACAACAACGAGGAACATTGCCCAGCAACATTGCTCCAGAAAGTGGCTCAAATTTTGTGCCATAGAGGGGTATCACTTTAGTTTTGGTTACACTTTGCCACTATGTGGATTAGTACATTGTTTTGTGATGTTTGTGTTGCAGGCGTTTTATGGAGATGAAACACTACAGCGATGAGCTCCAGTCCATCACCTCCCAGCTACTAAGAGCGCGCGCTGTAAGTCAACACAAGCATCTCAGTCTCTCGCTCACGCGCATACTTATTAACCACTACTCTCAACCACACATATTTCATTATGAGAAAAGCAAGTAAGAGCAATAAGACATTCCAGAGTTCCACTCACTCACACAGGCTGTTTTTTCTTCTGCTCGTTTTTGCAGAGAGTTGCAGATAGATTATACGGAGTCTATAAAGTACATGGGAACTATGGAAGAGTCTTCAGGTATTTTGTTAAAATGAATGTCCAATTAACTGTCAATGAGTGCAATATTACCAATTTAGTTTAATACTTTATTTGCGTCCAGTCAAGTTTGGATAGTCATAATTCTCAAACAACATAGAGTAACGTTGTGTGTGTGTGTGTGTGTGTGTGTGTGTGTGTGTGTGTGTGTGTGTGTGTGTGTGTGTGTGTGTGTGTGTGTGTGTGTGTGTGTGTGTGTGTGTGTCCTTCAGTGAGTGGAGCGCCATAGAGAAGGAGATGGGAGACGGACTACAGAGTGCAGGCCACCATATGGATGCGTGAGTGTCTCCATGGCTTCTGTTACTGGCCTGGGATCAGTGAACTGCTCAACGTTTTGTAACTTTCTCTGCTTTAGAATATTGGTTAGAACTGCACCTATAATACATTAGTCACCACTGTAGCCTATTTTAAGGTTTATTAAGGAAACCGAATCCTTTCTTTGCAGCTATGCAGCATCAATAGATGATATTTTAGAGGAAGAAGAACACTATGCAGACCAGATCAAAGAGTATCTGTTCTTTGCTGAAGCTTTAAGGTAAGTCAGTCACTCACCCCTCAGAGCGGCTTTAGAAAACAGCTGACAGGCTGACTAACATCAGATGAGTTCAGTGACTTTCCTGTGGGCAACCACCAGTCGGACCTGTTTATTAGAAATGTCTAATGCGTTTTAATCCAGCATTGTTGAGGTTGGATCATACCACTTGGCATGTACCACAATATTGTGATCTCTATGATATTGTGACTATGATATTGTGTGTGTCTGTAAGTTACTTCAAAATGTGTACCGCATGTGATTGAATAAACACCTACATGTCTGTATGCATTGCTAATTTAGAGCTGTCTGTCGCAAGCATGAGCTTTCTCAATATGAGCTGGAGACGGCATCTCTGGATCTGACCTCAAAGAAACTGCAACGAGACGAGCTAGCCACTGGGGTGAGTGCCCTTAGTCACGGTCAGTCTTGTATCGTCCAGTAGGACGGCAATACACAACACCCATTACTTATTGATATACAAAATTGGATGTGAATGAAAACATTTTTTCAATCATTTTGATTTGACCTGATTATTGGGATTTGAAAGTGAACATAACAGGGTTATCAAAACATCTTGAATTTCCCCTTGGGGATCAATGAAGTATCTATCGATCTATCTATCCATCTTTCAGGGTTCATACACATTTCCACCAGAGAATTTCCATGACTTTTCCATGATTTTTTCACAAATTTCCATGACCTTCTATTTCTCAAAACCTCACATCAACTAGTGCTACATTAATAATAGATATGACGCGTGAGATAACGGGATGGTTACCTAGAAGGAATGCTCTCAAAACGTAAAAATTTGCCAATCGGTTGTGACGCAAGTGTGAGACATGACCTGGGGTGTTTTTTGTTTTCCAAAACCTTTCCAGGCCTGGAAATTGGCATTTTCAAATTCCATAATTTTTCCAGTTTTTTTAAAAACGTATCAACTCTATCTATCTATCTATCTATCTAAATAAACTTTACCTGTGAAGTTCCATCAGCAACCCTGGCCTTGACTCTCCCTGCCCCCTGTCCCTCTGTGCAGATAGTGCGGACGTTCTCGTTTAAGGGCATGACCACGAAGCTGTTCGGCCAGGAGACGGCGGACCAGAGGGAGGCGCGCCTCAAGCTCCTGGAGGAGCAGATCGTCGAGGGCGAGGAGACCGTCCGGGAGAAGACCGCAGAGTGCGAGTAGGTCATCATATCAACACAGAACATATGGATGTAATCACACACACACACATACACAATTACACACCATAATCAAAAATAGCCATGTAAATCATCGATCATGAACAGGCCTGAAAGTGTAGTTGAAATTCACAGGTATGTTTGAAACACTGAAGTGTCCAACTGTACCAGCGGTTGATTCGATCAGCAAGCT
This sequence comes from Sardina pilchardus, assembly GCF_963854185.1. Taxonomy (NCBI): domain Eukaryota; kingdom Metazoa; phylum Chordata; class Actinopteri; order Clupeiformes; family Clupeidae; genus Sardina; species Sardina pilchardus. The sequence goes on from NC_085010.1 coordinate 21,258,790, forward strand.
ACACTTGAAAGCGCCACACATTCCAAACTATGTTTTCATGTTCTGTGCCTGTGTGTGTAGGGAACACGTGCACAGTGGATGGGAGGACATGCAACGCTTCAAGGAGCAGAAGGACCGTGACTTGAGGGAGGCCTTCATCAACTACGCCTACATGCAAATGAGCATGTGTAAGAAGGTAGGCAGATATGTGGAGCGTTTTATAGAGGCTAAGTTTGCTGAGGCACTTTAGAGACAACAGGAAGTTACTATACTATTTTAGGACAATGCTATTGCCACTTTCCGGGGGAATATTTTAAGAGTTTTTCATCTAGTTTTTCATCTTCAAATTCAGTTTGTTGGTACAGTATATGGTCAAGTGAAGAACAGATAAACACAAGTCAGTTGGCTTGTATCAGTACCAACTGCACTGTTCATGTACGGTCATGTTTGATTGGATATTAGTTAGCTATTAGTCAGCTACCGTGCCATTTTTTTTACTGAAATGTCTTTAATTGTTTCACAAACCAATGCAACATCTGAATGCAGTATGCTTGATAATACAGTATATATACTGTATATATATTTACCATTATCCATATGGGTGGGTTCACAGTGGAAATACATGTTACTGTCTTCTAGGGCATACAGATGTGGGGTAATGCCAAAGAGTGCTTCAGTAAGATGTGACGTCATCGTACCACACATCGATAGCACAACAGCCATGACACACGGGATGGACCGGACCCGCTGTCGTGAGTGGTCGCACAGGATGGAACCCCTGTCGTCATGGAGGCACAAGATGGATTCAGGCAGGATTGCTGTGGCAGCACACGACAGAACACACGACTACTTACTTTGATTGCACACGGACATGGTGGCTCACCTGTGTTGGGTCGCTTTTAATCAAGAGCCACTTTGGATATGTCTTTGATGTGTTGATTTGTTTTATTTTTATGTGACTAAAGATCATTGTTGTTTTGTTGTAACACACACACACACACACACACACACACACACACATTTCAAGTACTGTAAGTGGCAGTGACTAACCTGGCTTTGTCACTAAAGCCAACAGAATAGCTCTATGGTTCGTTTACCATTTACTCTGGGTTATAGTACCCAGGTTTGTCACCAAACGTTGTCGTTGGAATACCCTCCCACCCCAACCGACCATCTGTTTTGGTTTCATATTCTGAAGACTTCCCCCGCAATATTTAGCCCCAATATAGGAAAAAATATGTTTTAGAGGATTTTACATAATGCATTATAAATAACAGCCAGACAGATCAGAATAAATAAAAACATACCCAAAGTGGTTCAAACTATTTCTGTTGTTATTTGATCTAACCAAACCATGTGCGTGCGTGCATGCCAAGTATTGCTTCATTGTCACCTTAGCAACGGACATTAAGGAAGTTGCAAAGATGAAATCTACCACAGTAAGGAACAGCTGTGATAGTGAGAGCCCCTTGCATTCTATTGTGCAGTTTGTGCGAGAGAGAGAGAGTGTGTGTGTGTGTGTGTGTGTGTGTGTGTGTGTGTGTGTGTGTGTGTGTGAAAATCACTCTGAAGGGTCACCAGGTTTCTTTTAGTACTTTTATTATCCCAAATCTTTAAAGTGCATCTCTACATGAGAACATATTCTTTTAAGTTTAAAAGAAATTAAAACTTAAATCATCAACAATTAAAACAGTTATTTGACTATTCCTGTACTGATGCATTGGAATTAGTGCAGAACCTAGTAAGGATAAACATTACATGATAACAAATTAAATAAAATTAAATAACTCCTTGTAAATACTTACAGCACCATTCTACCTTTAGCTGTAATATTCAATCATACATTGAATACCTGTCCTGTCAAACAGAACCAACATTTAATAAAGTAAAGAAGTCTTTGTAAAGAATTCAACTACAGTTTGTGCTTAAAGTGTAACTCCGGCGAAAATTGACCAAAAGGGTGTTTTACTGCACGAAAATACATTAAATAAGCAGTAGTTTTCAGACAGTAGTTCTCGTTGATCAAGCACTGCAGAGCTAGCAACGGCATAAGAGGTGTCAGGTGACATTTTGGTGCTTCAGATAGGGCTGCTGTGCTGAAATGACTCAGACTAAAGGATCTGACGAGGTTTGGTGCTGTTTTGAGCAATATTACTGGTTATTTCTAAAAGCGTCTCACCGCCCTTAGCTAATCCACTGTTTGCGATTTTGGGCTATAGCTTTATTCCCGTGCTAGCTCTGTAGTCATTGATCAACAAGAAAATACTGTACTCTCCGCAGCTTATTTTATGTATTTTCATGCAGAAAAACACCCTGGTCAATTGTTGCCAGAGTTACACTTTAAATTCGCCTCATTTCAAGAGCTGATGTTACAGTACTTTATTTGGAAAATGTAAGACACTTTCCCATCATTTTGATATGCATTTTCTATGTAGATAATATATGCTTTTAAAAAGAAAAGGAAAAAAAAGAAAACACTTTCATACATCTTTTTCTACAACTACAAAGTTCCCTTTTCTATCCCATAAATATTTGTATTATTTAATTTGAATGCTACATTTTTCACTATTATTACTTGTATTGTTTATAATAATAACACTTCTAATGTCTCAAACTTAAATGTCTATCCTCTACATAATACTTTGTAGATACATCATATAAACCATCACTAAAAGAAAACCAATCTCCAGTACAGTTGAAGGACTAGAAAAGTCTCAACATGACTTCGCCTGAGTGAGTAGTGCGTCCAGTTTAAAGCTAAAATCAAACGTGTGTTCAGCAAATAGACTAAACAAAACTAATAAAGCCGAGGACTGACTTCAGAAATTGCACACCAACTTGTAGAACAGCAGGATAACAACACAATCTGTTTGCATTGAGAAGAGAATGCATTCAACTGGCAGTCTCCCAACTGAGCATCCAAACAAACAAACTACAGTAATCCAGACAGTATTTCCAAGGAGATACCATAGTGTCATTAAAGAGAACACAAACTTTGTTTTGAACCAAACAAAAGTGTGTCTATATGAGAAGTACTGTTAACTGGTTACAAAAATCAAAATTAAAAAAAGTACCGTTAACTGGCTCAAAATAAAATAGAGTTACCAAACAAATGCATAATTCCATTCCAGTCACCCGATGAAGGGACTTCAATAAAGGCACCATTTACCCACTGACTAGAAGGTGGAGGAGAACAATAAAGGCACCATTTACCCACTGACTAGAAGGTGGAGGAGAAGTGCTGGAGAAAGGCCCCGGGGTGGTGCTTCTGGAAGTCCTTGACCAGGCGCTTCTTCTCCTTCACGGAGAGCGTAGTGCTGTTGGAGATGTGCAGAATGAGCTGCTTCAGGCCCTCCATGGTGGCCTGCGCCCGCTGGCTCTCGTACTCCTGCAGTGACACCTGCTGGCAGAACCTGAACACTACAACAGCAACAACAGGAGAGAAATACAAAGTCAGGTACTGTGAAAGCTTGTTTTTCAGGTCCTCAGGGGAACAACCCCCAAAATAGTCAAGCTTTACAAGAACATAAACATAACAACTCACTGTCACAATTCCAATAACCACTATATCATTATCACGTCACTCCTTTTTTAAGAGTTGGAAAGGAGCCATTTCAAAAATGTTTCTGTTCACTGTTGTTGCCTAGCTGTAAGTGCAAGGTAAGTAACTGCATTATAAGGACACTGAGACATATCTCCTTACTGGGAGCGTTGACTGGATCACTTCCTTGCTGCAGGCTCTGCAGTGCTTTTCTCACAGACTCAACCAGGGATATGGGTGTCTATTAAACATCATTAACAGACAAAAACGAATAAGAAAATAAAATTTAAAAAATGAATAAACTCTTTTGAATATCAATCATCTGGTTAAGATAATGTATGCATCCCACTTAATAATAGATTCAATGTGTCACAAGGAGTTCTAATATACATTTGGCATATCAGTGAATAACAGGTGTGTAAAGTGATACGGATAATAGGTCGTTATTCCTTCTGTATAGGAACTTTGTGAAGGGTGACTCCTCCGTGGGGCTAAACTAAATTAGGGCTGCAACAAACTTATTTCCCTTGACATTTGATTTGTCGATCACGTTCTTGATTAATTGATTAGTTGTTTAGCATATGAAATGTCAGAAAATGGTGAAGAATGTTGATCAGTGTTTCCCAAAAGCCTACAATGTCCTAAAAAAGTTAATAAACATCTAAATAATTTTCAGTGTATCGTCATATAACTGAATAGCTGTTGGAGTTCAGTGTCCACCTTAAAGAGCTGTGTGTAGTTGTCCATGAGGAAGAGCAGCAGCTGTTCACTCTGAGCGCGCGTCATGTCTTTGCTCTGGAGGACAGCCCTCAGGAACGTCTTACACACCAACGGACCATTCTCTGCCTACACACACACACACACACACACACACACACACACACACACACACACACACACACACACACACACACACACACACACACACACACACACACACACACACACACACACACACACACACACACACACACACACACACACACACACACACACACACACACACACACACACACACACACACACACACACACACTTCAATCATTGTCTAAAACGGTTTAATGATAAGCTAATATCTCTACAACAACAACCGCAATAAGATTCTTCAAGGGGGAGGTAACGTGCGTGTCTCCAGCAGGTGAGTGAGGCGTACCTGTTTCTGCAGACGGCAGGCTGCGGGGTCCGCTGCTGCGCATAAGAAGGCCAGGAGCCTGCGCAGCTCATCCCTGCAGCTGGAGGACAGCATGCGCATGCACAGCTGACTGGCCCGCAGAGCCTCCTCCTTCCGCCCACAGTCTGCAATACCACACACACAGAGATAGATAGATAGATAGATCGATAGATCGATAGATAGATCGATAGATCGATAGATAGATAGATAGATAGATAGAGAGAGAGAGAGAGAGAGAGAGAGAGAGAGAGAGAGAGAGAGACATCAAGCAAATACAAAAAGAAGTAGGGTTCAGCCATACATTTGATCATACACTAAATCCTCACTGGCAGATAACTCTACGGCACAGGTTACTATATAAGCATGGGGGCTTGCTTTAAAGTTATATTTTGGTGAATTAAAGATAAGGCTCCCGTGTGTATATTGATCTCACCCAGTAGCTGTAGAATTCCAATGTGGATGTCGAGGTAGCGGCCTGAGAGCAGGGGTTGCCTCTCCTGACAGCTGTAGTACTTTGAGATGGTGTCGAACAGCAGTCTCTTCTGATTGGCCAGCCTCTCCTCCACATCAGACGTTCTGGTCTCCTGTTGAGCCAGCTGCTCTCCCACCACCACGATCAGCTGATCTGGGAACAGCTCCAGGCAGTCTGCGGCGGCAGCCAGCCAGCAGTCCGTTCTACAAATGCCACAAGAGGACGGACACAGCAAAATTGAAAGTTAAATATGCCATCCCTGGTAGGAAGAGTCAGATGAAAACAAAAAGCCTTACAATCATTAAATATAAGTATATACACTTTTTTGATCCCGTGAGGGAAATTTGGTCTCTGCAATTAACCCAATCTAACCGAAATAGTGAACACACACAGCACACAGTGAACACAAAGTGAGGTGAATCACACTCTAACCCAGAGCACACATGTATCTATATGGCTCTGATGTAAACATAGCATCAATATGAGTTTGAAGTCTACATTTTAAGGTAAAATAACTACATTGTGTTGCTTTAATCTAACCCTGATGAGCACTTCTGCAACATGCTCCCCTAACAGCAGTCTACTCTACTCTGCACGTGACTGGGATGAGGAGGTACTGACTCAGGCAGGTTGAGGCTCTGCGTCACCTCCCTCTCCACGCAGGTGTTGGAAATGACCAGGTCGTTATGGTTACGCAGCGCGGTGGAGTGAGGCGGCTCGGTTCTGACGGGCGAGGCGAGGATGCAGTCGAGGACGGGCAGGTCAATGATCTGGAGCAGCTGAAGCAGAGTCTGCTGCCTCCACACCTCCTCCACCACTGCATGCATACACACACACACACACACACACACACACACACAGAATACACAAACAGATGGGTATTTGTGATACATCAAAATTAAGTATAGCATGTACAGCAGCTAAGTACTAGCCCAAACACAACATACTAGTACTAATACAATCCATCACCAAGTCTTGGGGCGAAAGTGGCTCAGGAGGTCGTCTAGCAACTGGAAGGTTGCTGCTTCGAGCTCTGATTACTGCTTCGAGCCAAACTAACCCTGTCGAAGTGTCCTTGAACAAGACACTTAACCCCCAGTATTCCTGATGAGCAGGTGCGCGCCTTGCATGGCAGCCTCCACCATCGGTGTACGTGAATGAGTGAATGTGAGGCATTTGATAAAAGCGCTACATAAATGTAATCCATTTCAAATATTTTGCAAAGACAGTTCAAACTAGACTGATTTCAAACAATTTTAGAATTAGCCAATGTAGACTTGTGGCCAATATTTTGTAATGAAACTGATACTTCTTCCTCATATGTTGGAAGAGCTGTGATTGGCATGGTTAAAAAGCTCTGTATCTAATAGCCTCACATTTCTTGGAGAGGAAGTTTGTGGATGGAGCTTGCTTCTGGGAGGAGGGCATGGTTGGGTGGAGGTTGATGGTCTCCAGTAGTCTCTCCACCCTGCGGTCAGAGGATCCCATGGCTAGGGGGTTTGATATGGTCCTCAACTCCTCCAACCTGGCAAAAAGAAGAGTGGTAACATCAAACCACACTTTATTTACTCTTCCACTGGTCATGTATTTAGAGGTTGTGAATTGTCAACACTGATGTGATAAAGGCCACTCTAGGACTACTACACGATTTCTATTACACCACATCCATGTAAGTCAAGTCAGTAGGAAAAGCTAACCTGGACCCTCTCTTCTTTTTGCCCCCATGTTCACTTGGGCTCCAGTTCTCGGAGTCAGCTCCACGTTTTCCAGATCCAGGCAATGCGTTGCAGTCCACAAATCTGTACAAACTGTGGCTACTGTCCTCAAACGCGCTTTCCTTCTCCCGGCGGAAGAGCTTTGTTCCCACTGGTTCAAACACCCTGGAGTCCATCAAGGCTTGACACAGACGAGTCGCTTTCAAGCGTGACACCTCGCTGGAGCAAAATAGAATGTTCTGCATGAGATGACTCAGAACCACATCCACTGCGTCTGCGCCCGTGAAACATTCACTATGCACGCGCAGGTGCTGCCGTCGGCGACGAACCTCCACTTGAGTCTGGAGAGCCTGGATGATATTACGCCACAACTGCGTAGCCCGAAAAGGGCCCGAAGAACCTGGTGAGAGGGAGACATATTTAACAAACTAACTCATTTTAGGACACCAAACATTATTTGTGGGGATCTGTGAAGTGAAGTGAAGTGAAGTGAACACACTTCTAGGGCTAACCTCGGGTAATTTAGCTCACCTAGCATACTGACTGACCCCAGACCAGAAAGCAATCAGTCATGGATGCATAGGCAGTGGTGTTAACGTTAATTAACTGCATCTAAACTCTATGTGTTTTGAGCCGCCAAAGTCAATGACAGGATCAAAGGCTAGAGTAGAGTTCAGACTTACAAAGTTAGACGTATGTTAGCTACATTAACTTTAGAGCAAACACACAATGTTTACATAGCTAAATTGTTTGGCTGGTTAGGGTATCGTAGGGTATAGCTATTGTAGGGTATAGCTGTCCTATATTGGATCCATCGAATGTGTCTATATACAATTAAATAATTGCACTCACCCAGCGATTGACCATTTAAGCGAAAACTCCTGGTTTCACTGTTCAATCTTCTAAATCTGGGAGTCAAATCAACCGCCATCCTGAGACAGGAAGTACTGCCCCTGTGTGGTTTTGTCGAAGGATCTATTTTGCATTGCTCTATATCGCCCCTGCTGGGTGATAATAGTATTAACAAAACAAACAGTGGCATTTTTTATTCTTGGGACATAAATAGACGACATCAGGGAGAGATGTTCTGGAACACAGCCCACTCATGGTTAACTTCATTATGAATGCGTTCTTTGTAATTCTATTGCACTGTAAAGCTAATCTGATGTAATGAATGCCAAATATTGGAAGAAATTGGACATATGACAGTTAAAGACAAAGGTTTCTGGAGACTAGGATTAAGGGCTATTTGAAGGGGGAACCACCAAATAGTTCTAGGCGTTCACAAGTTTTAGGTGGTAGACAGACAGTACATGTCTGCGCAGCATTTAGAGCGTTTTCTTTACAGTAGCCTACTTCCGTGACACTTTACTCTCTTGCAGCGTAAATGCCAAAATATTGTAATTCAATCCGGAAACCAAACCTCATTTACAGACTTTCTAGAATAGTCTTTCACAAGTGTGATTTCTGATGCGGAAGAAGGCAGTTTCTTCAATGAGACAGGTCCTTTTGAATAATAACAGCAGTGCTGTAACATTTTGGGGGAGGGGTCAGGTTTCAAGAAAACCAGACGGAAATTTCCATGAAGTGCTGACCAAATCTACATACTGTCAAGACGAACGCAAACATAAACAAAGTCGAAGTTATTCATTATAAAGAGAGATCAAGAGATGGTAAATGTAGTTGAATCGAGACAAGTCAAACTTTGCTAATGTTTAAATCTATACGTCATATCCGTAAACAAAGAGGTCCATGTGAAACAGACTGTACCATGACTGCTCATATTGGGTGTGAACCGGATTTACTACTTGAATACTTGTAGAAAAAACTTTACAATTCCGTGATCGTGTACAACCCAAAACATGTCATGTAGGTAATAAGTGCTTGCAATGCTTACAGAGTAATATGTTGCCACTGGTCTGAAATAAAAAGAGAGGTCTTCTGAATATATCACCCCTAATATGGAGTGAAAATGGACCGTTCCAATTCTCTGTGCGCTTTCCAGCTGGCTTACGACTTGAGACCCTTTAAATACCCCACTGGCAGAGTCACTAAAGGAAGGACTACCTTACACAAGAGAAAGCTAAAAGTGTTCGCAATTCTACCATTAAAACGTTGTCTCCATTTGGAGACAATACTAAGGTAACGTAAATAAAGTCACCAGCTGAATTAGTCGCATGCTTTGACCTTTTAGTTATGAAAAGAGGAACATTTGGTGTATTTACCCACTTTATGCAAGTAGTAATGGGATAACACTCGACATTTGTCGTCCATTTAGATATGTTGTTATCTTTTTATGATCTACACTAGGGGTTTATGCTAAACCATAATGTTTTAGTGTCTTTGTGTGTTGTGTTGTGTTCGCCCTATGTAGGGCAAATGTTGTTTACGTTTTCGACTGTGGCTTGCACTTCAGCAAAGCTGATTCTTTATTTGCTTTAAAGTAACTATTGTTTGTAACACGTTTCTTAAGCTGGGATATATGACGGCGGCTTTGGAAATGGCACCGGATGTTTTTATTTTTAAACTACATTGCTAATGGCAAAATACAATATAATGCGCTATTGTATCTTGAAGAAGGCTTGTTGTGAAACTCGTTGTTTACCAACGCAGCTTTTGTTTGATAGTGTTGCTCGTTGTTGTCATATTCGCTCGTGCATCCCCTTGTTTTGATGCTGAAGCTCGAATCACGTGTACCGCGTGTGTGGATATTGTGAGTGTGTATGTCTGCTCTGCAGCTGATCTCCCGTTGTAACGAGCCTTGTAGGGCTGACCGTCAGGATTTTAGCAGCCAATGGGAAGATAGTTGCCATGCTAAGTGCTTGTCTTGATTTCCCAACCCCACTGATAGAGAGATCATTTTCCGCGTCATCTGGCAGGCACTGTCATTTACAAACGAGAAAACGAGCCTTCTGCTGTCCCTTTTGTCACAGGACGATCAAAGGTGACATTGTTGTACCACCAGATGCATTGTGTTCGCAGAGCGCAGAGGCTGTGTCTCAGAGGGACATGAGCGTTAGCTCTACATGATTGAACAAAGGATCCCTATCCAAACATATACAACTGAAACTAATACTGATACACTGACCCTGGCGACCCTGCGCAATTGTTGTCACTGTCAGGGCATCCAACAGTGGGACCTTCCTGTCTACGATAAGGAAGGGTAGAACCACCCAAACACATGACGACACATTTCCGTGCGTGTACTGCTAAGATACAGCTGACTTCTCAGTGTTGGCAATGACTTACCCTTCACCAATAACATGCTGATTGTGCAGCCTGTCTACGAGTATGTACACCATTCCTGTAGAAAGCATTGTATCTGGAGTGTGGATTTCATGCAATATAATACTGCTGACAAACACTGGGGTTATATAGGGATTTATCACATTCTTCAGAGGCTTGGTTGACTAGATTGCCATTGTATACACTTGCTGACAGTACAAGCTAATGGAATGGTTGGCATAGGACATCCTTAATGTAATTGTTGGCTTGTTATAGTCTTACTGAGTGGTCATACCATGTTACTCCTGTTGGAGAGAAACTGGAGAAGGGCTTGACTCCAGCATGGCCCCAAGTCAGTCCCCCAGCAGTCTGTAGAAACTGATAGCGCACCGAAAGTTTCCTGGCCCCTAAGTAATGTTGTTCAGAAGTGGCTCTAGTCTGCACTTCCCGGACTCTAACTTTAGAAGAGAGACATTGACATGTTGCTGCTCTCTTGTGGGCATATGCTTTGTTTGGATCATTTGAATGAACGTGCCCCCTGGCTGCACGAGAGTGACATCAGTGCGAGCACAGTAAGCACGTGGCCTTTTGTAGCCAGTCACATGGAATATATGAGTCAGCCCCCTGGCTCAGGTTACATTAGGATCGGACAAGCCCCCACCCCACCCCCATCCCCATAATAATGAAGTCACTCCCTGTACGTGCATTCACCTCTTGGAGCAGTAGCTTGTTTGCCATTCAGACACTTTGGAATGTTATTTTTATCATAGTGAGGAAGTGATGCATCCTTTCCACAGTGTGCAGTTCTCCCTGAATAAAGGTGTGGTGTGGAGGTGGTTCCAGAGAGTTCTGTGAAAAGTCATGCTGTGTTATTTTGCTGTGTGCTCTTGAGGAGTTGGGGTTCCTGTTAGGAGAGGTAACATGAAAAGGCAATGGGTGGGGGTGTAGTGGACATGCCAAAAATGTGCTCACGTGCGCACACACACACACACACACACACACACACACACACACACACACACACACACACACACAGATAAACTGTGGTTGGAGGTGATGAGGGGAAACAGGATAGACCAGCTGTTGGAAAGCCAGCTAACTGTTATCAAGTGTTGCCCTGGTGATGGAATCTCTCCAAGTCCCCCAATGGAACTAGAACACTGTGTCCTTTTGTGATCTCTCCTTGTGAGCTCTCAAGGGCCCTGTGTTTTTGTAGAAGAGCTATTCTGTGATCTAAATGGCAGATATCCCACAAAAGGGTAATTATGCCACGGAGGAAGTTTGTTTTTGTTTTTGTTTTGAACACCATTTCCCTTTGGTCAGTTGCCTTGTGAAATGTTTGAAGTTTCCTGGAAGCTGTTAATGTTGTCATGGCAGCCATTTTGATGGAATGTCTTGTTTACTCTTCACCAAGTAGTAAAAGATTGACAAAGGTTGCTAAGGGCTACCGGCATAAACACACACTCCACATGAAATTTGACAACGATTTCAGTTTGTCAGTTCTTAACATGCTTGTGTTGTCTCTCTTTGTGCAGTCTGTTTACTTGACAAATTATTCTGTTTTCTGTTTAGCAATTCTGCTCTTTGTGAGAGTAAGGCAGCTGAAAGTGTTGTATAATAGAGAGTGTCCGTGTCGTGTGTCTGCAGTGATCTTCCACAATGCCGCGGAACGATGAGCGGCCCACCTCCACGTCCACTGCTGGCAGTGAGGACCAGAACAGTGACACCGAGCTGTCCGATAGGTGCGACAGCATGACGTCAGCCAGTGACTTTGAATGCTCTCGCCAGAGTTTCACCAGCGACTCCAGCAAGCACAGCTCACCCTCCTGTAAGTGTGTGTGTGTGTGTGTGTGTGTGTGTGTGTGTGTGTGTGTGTTTGTATGAGATATGAGTAAGTGTTGAATCTAATATAATAGATCTGTCTCTCTTGGCACTGAATTGAAACAAATGAAACAAATCAATGCCTTGTATTACTCAATGGAACAAAGGAGTTTCTCCATACCTAGACACCCTCTTAGCCCAGACGTTGAATGGATTGAAAGCATTGTATTCACATATTATAGCACCTAAGCTGTTAGGAATGTTCACACATAAGTGGTAAGTTCAGGTCCTGGTAGGGATGTTGGATAAAAAGCACCTCGTACATGGGTTCAGTTCACTTGGTTCATTTGCACTTTGTTGGCCTTGTGTCTACAGCCAGCCCTCCAAAAACAATAACCCTGGATGAGGTCATGACTTCGGCTCGGGACCTGTCCAACTTAAAGTTGGCTCACGAGATCATTGTGAACCGCAACTTCCGTGTGGAACCATCAGAACTACCTGAAAACAGGTACGGCTTTAACCACAGCGTCTGTGACTTGCGCTTGCATCATTATGTAGAATCTCTTATGCCTAATGCCATGATAACTGTTCCCTGCAATTGCAATTAGGGCCTGCCTCCCGGACATGGATTAAGCTTAATCCTAGCCTAAAACAGAACATCAGTGAAGATCTCCACTGGAGGAGCTTTTAGTCATGGACTAGGCTTAATCCATGTCTGGGAAACAGACCCTTAAAGTGTAAAATTGTTTGTTGTCATTGTGGAACACTGACATTTCTACTGACACTTCTATTTATACTGTAAAAAGGATCTCATAATACCAGTCAGATGGTGTTGTCAACAACAAATACAATGGATGTTGTCTTGGAGGTTCTGGACCTAAAAGGAGTTATGTTCACTGAGGATTGCTCAGACAAAAAAGAAAAAAAAAATCTTTCTTTCTTCTAGTTTGCAGAAGAGAGTGAAGGAGATTGTTCACAAAGCATTCTGGGATTGCTTGGAGTCAGACTTGAATGAGGACCCACCAGAGTACCGACACGCCGTCAAACTTCTAGAGGAGATCAGAGGGGTGAGTTAATGTCCAACACCAGGGGGATATATTCCAGTAGGTGGTTTAGTGACAAACTTGGGTAAGTTTACACAGAGGAAGTGGTACACCTTCACAGAAGAGCCCTGTGGCCTCGTTCACATAGCAAAACAAAGCAAAATGTGTTCTTTTTAGGAGGCTTACCACTTACCTTCCGAGATTTGTCACTATCTATACCACATACGTATATCATACAGCAACTAGAAAAGCACTCAGAGAGCGCAGACCTCTCCGCCTGTATTGTTCTTCCTTGGTTGTCATACATTTTAACCTAAACTATTCAGATCGCCACCACGTGGCCATACCATGCCATTGAACCGCCAAGCAAAAAATATAACCGCCTCCTGAATCAAGATGGTGATACAGATCTCTCCCAAAATGTAATAATTTCTTCCTTGGGTCATTTCAGACCTTCCCTGAAAATTTCATCGACATCTATCCATCACTTTTTGAGTTATTTTGCTAACAAAGAGATAAACAAACAGACAAACAAACCCCGATGAAAACATAACATCCTTGGCGGAGGTAATGATGACCCTGCAGAGTCGCTGTAGCTTCACAACAAAACTAAAACCTCTAGAACGTAGAACGTAAAACATAGAACGTAAAACTATTATGGTGACATCGCTCCATTGATATCTTAGCATAATAGCTAGCACTGCCTAACTCTGTTGTTTTGCTTCCATTGATTCTTAAAAAAGATATAGGACTGAAGAGCCAAGAATCAGTTAGGTCAGTTGAAATCAATAGGTGATTACAATTGATTATCTAACATTGCCATAACAACTAACTGTATACACCACCGTCCATCACATCCATTGACAGTAGATGTTTGGGTAAACCATAAACTGACGCCCCAAAATGTTTATTTATATTTCAGAAATGGCATGCTTAGTTACCACACACAGTCTCCTTCCTCTGTCTGTTTGGACATGTGTCTTGTTGTCTCTTCATTGTGATGTTCTTGCCCAACGCAGATCCTTCTCTCCTTCCTGAACCCGGGATCCAACCGCATGCGTACGCAGATCATGGAGGTGCTGGACATGGACCTGATCCGCCAGCAGGCAGACAATGATGCGGTGGACATCCAGGGCATGGCCACCTACGTCATCAACACCATGGGCAAGATGTGCGCCCCGGTCCGTGACGAGGAGATCAAGAAGCTGAGGGAGAACCCTGGCGACATCGTCTCTCTCTTCAAGTACGCTTTCCTTCGCTTACAAACTGGGGCAGCCGTGGCCTACTGGTTAGGGCTTCGGGCTTGTAACCTGAGGGTTGCCGGTTCGATCCCCGACCAGTCCACGGCTGAAGTGCCCTTGAGCAAGGCACCTAACCCCTCACTGCTCCCCGAGCGCCGCTGGTTGGGCAGGCAGCTCACTGCTCTGGGTTGTGTGATTCACCTCACTGTGTGTTCACTGTGTGCTGTGTGTTCACTAATTCGGTTAAATTGGGTTAAATGCAGAGAACTGAATTTCCCTCACGGGATTAAAAAAGTATATATTCTATTCTATTCTTCTATTAACAAAAAGGGCCCAAAAGCTGCCTTTTTTGCCCATATATGATCTGATGGCAGCTTTAGGTCCTTTTTGCAGGTGAATTTCAGATGTTTGTGTTTGCTACCTCAATTCCTCGACTGTTTCGTTTCGCTCCGTTACCTGTGCCTGTTATTTTAAGTCCCCCCTCTGAGGCCCCAGCCGTGGCGCAACTGGCTGGGGCACCTGCACCGCACGCCGGCGACCCGGGTTCGATTCCCGCCCCATGGTCCTTTCCGGATCCCACCCCCGCTCTCTCTCCCATTCACATCCTGTCTTTCTCCACTGTCACTGTCAATAATGGCATAAAATGGCCAAAAATAAATAAATAAAAAGTCCCCCCTCTGCCCTTGTATACCTTGGGGAAATCTGCACTGAAGGTTGAATGTCAGAATCGGTGGTGTGCAGTACCTAATTAAGAAAAGTGATCTAAAAGCGAAGTGTTGTGGCTTCCCAGGGGCAGAATTAGGTAGGCTCACTATTAAAAGCATTTGAGGTGTTTCTGTCATTGTATTGTATTTCTGTCCTCGAGTGGTTAGTGACACAATAGGACATGTGGAGAAAAGTTCTAGGGGATTGTCTGTTAACTCAATCAGAGGGCCAAATCAAATAACTGTAATTCAATTACATAACTGTTTTTTTTTTTTATCTCTCTGTGTGTGTGCGCTTCAGGGAGATCTTCCGTGTGCTGGATCTCATGATGATGGACTTTGTAAACACCACCATTCAGATGATCAGGCCAGAACTCCAGAAGCATTCTGTGGAGTACGAGAGGGAGAAGTTCCAGAACATTCTGCAGACCACACCCAGTCAGTTATCTTCATTTTTTTTTCTCTGTGTGTGTGTTTTTCTGTTGACAATTTAGAAAAATAGAAAGGACTTAAAAATATGGGAAACATGGGACCTGAATCTGAATTTATATTATGGAATATATATGTTACAACCCTTTACTATCGCTCAGTAACTTCAAAAGGACTGGACATTTTGTTTATCATTTATTTATAGATATGGTAAATTTAGATGTATTAAAACATTTGATTTAACAACAACGTACAAAGCATATGACACAATACTTCTAAATATAGTGACTAAAATAGCTCATCTTTATAAATATAAATCTTTAATAACTTTAAAAAAATAAAATAAAACAAATAAGTAAGATATGATCCTGTAAAGCAAGTCTTGCGTGGCCTGATGGTGCTTGTCTGTACCTCAGGTGCCCTGGACTACACCACAGGCTGGATCAAGGCCTCTCTGGAGGAGGCCGCCCAGGCCATGCCCCCAGCAGAGAAGAGCGGGGACCCAGACAAGGCCGTGAAGTCGCTGCCCGGCCCCGCCCTGGTCATGAACACCGCCTTTGTGCGTCTCCTCATGGGCGCCCACGAGGACCCGCTCCCTGAGGTGGGTGCTGCAGCGCTCTCTGATGTAGTCTAGATGCAGCAGCATCTTGTTGCTTGTAATGTGTTAATCACTTCGGTGGAATTTTTGATTCAGCAATTCCTCCAGACTACCAAGGGAATAGGAATAGTATTTGCTGCTGTGATTTTGTAACTGGTTTAACACTGTTCCTTCAGAGTTGAAAATCATATGAATGAGTTTTGAGTGTTGTTTTGTTTGTGTGCTTCAGTACTTTATTTCCTGTTTATTTTCACCCATGTCTATATAATATATGCTGTGATGGTAGTATTTGTTTACATGTTTGTTGTTTTGATTGTTTGTCTCCTCAGACCCTGATGACGGACCAGGGCAGGCTGGTGGAGATGCAGCAGCGGGCCCAGCTCCTCCAGGCTGTGGCGTCGGTCCTGCTCATCGTCTACAGCTCCATCGGCGAGGCCATCTCGGGCCTGCCCGCCCTGGCCGAGAGGCTCAAGAGGATGACCAGTGTCCTGCTGGAGGGCATGCACAGCCCGTGGGTGTCCCTCATATACTGATCTCCTTCCTAATTTACATAACAGGGCTTAAAGGGACACTTCAACAATTAGCAATATTTATTTATTTATTTATTTATTTTCATCATTTCACATCATTGAAAGCAGGAAGTCCTATTCATGGGTTTCATTGATTGAAATCCATATTTCTCCCATCTCAAAGCAAACTGAGGGAATGATGCAGGACCATTCAAAAACATGACTGGTTTTCTAAAGATACAAAGCTTACTGCTAATCGGTGAAGTGTCCCTTTAAGAGAACGCGCCAGCTTTTTGGGATATTATCTTATTTGCCTTCCACCCAAGAGTTAGATAAGAGGATACGTAACCTCCTCTTCTCTGTGTGTGCAATAGCTAGGCCCCTTCTCATCCTCTCTCCTCGATCCTCGGTCCTCCGGCTCTTTCCCACTGATCTATAAAGGATGGTGGGGCAGCAACAATGGGATAGTCTATCCAATGTTCTTTATAGATCAGTGGGAACAAGATGGAGGACTGAGGAAGGAAGGAAGGGAGGATAGATAAAAAGATGAATGAGTGAGAAGAGCCCCTAGTTTGATACTGTTAGCCTAGCTTAGCATAGTTCACCAGAAGTGGGTTATTTCTGAAGCATATTGCTAGCATATAGTTAAAATGGAGCTACAGGGTAACTAGAACAACCCACTTTCAGTGAATTATGCTAAGCTAGGCCAACAGTATTGAACGCACAGAGAAGAGAAGGGTATGTTTTCTCTTATGTAACTATGGGGTCGACGGCAAATAAAATAGGTTCACAAAAAGTTGCCTCGCTCCTTTAAAGCAAGAAACATTTTGGTGCCTGAAGTTATGGAAAAATGATCAAAGCCATTATACATAATTTATCTTCTAATCTTAAATGGCCTGGTTCACGTTGTTACTGTGCATCTTTCACTCCTTAGGGATAGAATATTCTTTTTGCACAATTTTATCAGAATTAGAATTAATCTTTATTTGCCAAGTACTGGAGCTACAAGGGATTTTTTTCTTGGTGCAGGTCAGGTGTCAACATAAATTACACCCATCAAGAAGATACTAAAATATTATGATTCAATTAAATGCAACCTGACTGCTGGTGAGCTTGTGTTTGGGGCTTAGAAAGAGGCCCAGAAAAGGACCTGTGAAAGCTCACGCTGTCTGAACATATGGCGTCATCATGGCCCTGGTGCCATTAGAGCCAAGAGTCCAATCTTCAGCATATGTTTTTATTGGCTTTACTTCGAACTCTCCACACCATTACTCATTTGGTAAAACATACTGCACAAAAGGCTATTTATGCCATGCCCATAATTATGTGCACCTCGACTAAAGCCCAAACTAATATGTTTTTGACAGATGTAAAACAGTAGGCTATATGCCATTTAGTTTCATACAAGACATTTAACTTTATAATAACCAGAGTTTAAGGGAGGCATTTGTTTATGCATCTGTGTTTATGCTTTGGAGATTAGAGCTACAGTATGACCTGAGCTATGACGCTTGCTCAGCTGGACGGACATCATAGTTGAAGAGTACAAGCTTGAGAATAGTTGCAAGGGACTACAAGCACATGAAGCATAAAGTTTATTTACACTGTACTGCAAGTTTAGAAAAATATGTATTCAATGCAGTGTAATCAGTAAAAATGTGTTCATAAACTGAAAGTGAGTCAGAGGACATTTTTAATCCAGACCAAATGTTTGTTTGTCCGTCCTGCATTGACATTTCTATGGCCTTTAGTGTTCAAAGTTGCTGCTGCTGCTGTGAGTGTGTTTTCATTTCATTAGCCGAACCCCATGCATCGATCTCTTATCTGTCTGCTGCCCTGCAGGAGTTTCAACCTAATGGAGGCCCTGGAGAACGCCAGCGTGCAGATCTGCTGTGAGCTCAACAAGTCGCTGACGGAGCGCAACTACCCGCCGCTGCCCCCTCCTCTGCAGCACACCCTCAAAGGTCAAATCTGCAGCATCACCCAGGAGAACAACCCCATACGGGCTCTCGTCGGTACGGGCGCCTCCACGGGCCTTTTTGTTCTCTCTTTTGTGCCGCTTTATTTGTGCAGTAACCCTTTACTTCTGTTGAGTTTTATGCACATACATAATTTATACACATTGCATGTCGCTAGCAACCGAATGGTGGGATGTTTTTTACGGCAATAGTCTACATCTACTGTGTGTTCGCTACTCTGTGGCTCTTTGTCATTTACTGTGATTTGTGAAATCTCATTTTATTGTACAAGTGTTGCCAGTGACCTTACCAGTGCTATAGTGTCAATAGAGTTGTATTCAACATTGTAGTAATGCTGTAGTAAACATTGTATTTGAAAAAGAGAATCCCGCAGGCTGTCCATTACGCATGCAAACATTTATTTAGAATTCACAACGTTTCGGTCATAGACCTTCCTCAGGTGAACACACCTGTCACCACAAAAGAAGTGTGCAAAAGCGTTTGCAAACTGAGTAAACATTGTATTGAAATTGCCTTGCAGAGGGAAGATTCCAGCAGTATGTCCGAGTCATCCTGTCCGTACCAAACTCTCACGCCCACCCTCCGCCCACGCCCAACGGCCTGGGGTTGATCCAGCCCGAGCTGGCCACACTAGGGGTCAGCTACGTGGGTATGGTCAACTTCAACAAGCAGGTCTACATGCCCTACTACATGAGCATCATCAAGAACCTGCTCTTCGGCATGCCAGCTCAGGGTCCGAGTCCAGACGGTACGGTCCAGTCACCCGCAGCCACCCAGGAGTCCGCAGCCACCCAAGAACCCAGCGCAGAGCCCGTGGCGTCCAAATAAAACGAGGAATGCAAAAAATGTGGATCGGTCCTATTTGAGTGCTTCACACATTTTTTTTTTTTTTTTTTTTGTACGACCTGTGTGGAAGACTTAGAGCAAGGGAATGTTATGGCACCGTTTAGTGTTCAGCGAGCCCTGTGAGTTTGAACTGTGATATCCCCCTGAGGTTAGCAACGCACAAGGGAAACTCCTGTGTGTGAGGTGTTGACTGTAAGAGGAATGTATATATATGGTGCTTGTAAGGAGGAAGATCATAGACAAGATTCAAAGAAAAGTGTACTAAACAAAACAGTACTGACATCTCCAATGTAGCCCAGTAAAATGTGCTTTGTGTCATTAACTGAACAGAATGTCCTCTCCATAACAAAGCTTTACCAGGATAGAGTTAGGCTCACATGTAATGCCAGCTTGACTCTTAAAGATGCAATACAATTATGTTCACTTTTAAAAGTTTTAAGAGGTCTCAAAAGATATATTGTTGTCATTTACAGAAACCGTCTATTGTCATTTTGTAAAGGGAAAGCTTATTTATGTGAATAATAATGCCCATTTTATACATTTATAGATGCATTTCACAATCTATCCCTGCATTTTAAGGACAGAGTATTCATACCGTATCTTAATGTTAGTCTATGCATCCAAGTGCCACCTTTTGTAATGGATGCTACTACCTTGAGTAGCCCAACTGAAACTTGAAAGGAGTTGTTTCTGATGTTTTGTACCCGAGGGTATTGGATGGACTTCATGTAATATCACTTGAAGCTTACTAGAGGGAATGGTAAACATTTGGCTTCGGACCATGCACATTTTCAATGCCAGACTTCCATCCCTCTTGTGATAGCGATATGCAGCTAGAGATTTTTTTTTATGACTGCATGCAAGTTTTGTGTTACTTTACTAGATAAATGTAACTGGTGTAGACTCTTTGTTGCTTGGTTTTGAACATGTTTGTGATGTTTAGTTTTCTTTCTTTTGTGGTAGATGTAGTTTATGGTGTTACAGTACGAAACTATTGGTTGTATTTTTAAAGCATTTATATATAGCTCAAGGCACATTTTAAGCCTAACCTGCTCCTGCATCCATCCGACTTGAGTAGCCTACTTCATAGGCTAGTCCCCACATCCCACAAAAAAAATATAAAAAAAATAATAACACCTTGTTACAGGAAGAACAAACCGAAGATGTATTGTTTTAAAATTATACTTTGTGTATTTTCATCATACAAAATGGATCTATGTTTAATGTCAACTGCAATAAAACAAAGATAAACTCATAAATCTCAAGCGCATGTGTGTCAAAAATAAGTGCTCCAGATTCTCTGGTGCGTCCGACACACGGCCAAGGTCAGTTGTGTCCGTATCCAGGCAACGTGTCCATAGTTGAAAACGGAAGGGAAAGGGAACTTTTGATTTGCACCACGTTCAGCCGAAATTGACAACACAACAAACTTGTGTTAATCAGACCAACCGTTATAACTTTAGCAAAACTATAGCCTACTCAGTACACCATGGAAACACCGGAGATCCGTGGTAAACTTTCGCATTGTTTGCCAAAGGTAGGACCTATTTATTGTATTTCAAAGAATGTCCACGTTTAGGGGTAAAACAAGAATTCCATTCCGCGCAGTAATGGCCATAGAAAATAATAACACCAAACGCGTCTAAACATACGACTGCACGATTCCCTGACTTGATTCTTAATTCTGTGACTAATGGATTGGAAGAAGGAAAATATGACAGTACTGAGATATCCTGCTGGAGGAATGAAGGAACGCGTCCAGTTCGCCCAGCAACACGGTGATATCCTTCCCATGACACAAAATCAGATGGTGTCTTACGCAAGCGACGCTCAACAGAGGTACCAGAAAATGTCTCTGTTTTTCCAATATACCAGCAAAGAGGACTCAGGTGAGCAAGTATCACGGTTCCTTGCTACCAATGGCATGCTTGTAGTTGGTAAAGGCCCAAGCAACATAACTCTGTCTTTCAGGGGAAGCCCAGGACGCTACAGATTCAGTGCTAGAGGGTATTGGAGCCATTCCCTCTTCACTGTCTGAGCTCTGCTTTCAAATGCAGCAGAGGATAAAAACGTGTGCTGTTCCATCCCTTTCTCCAGAGGACCAAGAAGCATTAGTGAGTTGAGTTCAAGTCTACAACAATCAGACTCACCTTCTCACACACAAATGTCATATCAGTCGTCATATGCACAGTTAAGTGGTCCTATAGGCTGCTGTTTGTTTCAGCCTAGCCTCGTTTCTCTTTAACATACTGTAGCTTAGATCAAAGGAACTGTAACTTACAGTAACAGTTAACTTGAGACAGAGGAACATGGACTGGACTCTGGAGGCATATTTTTGACTGACCAAACTCGATCTGACAAAGGTCACTGCCTGATGAGGTTTTTGGTGCACTGCAGCTGCAACAGAGTTTGAAATAAATTGGTCATTTGGTTCATTAAAGCCTATTTTTCTGCAGTATGCTTACTAGCAACACACCCTTTTATGCTGGGCAGATAGATGTTCTGTGCTACTCACCGTCTAACCCCCACCCCTGTAGGAGTCGGTGATGACGTCCGAGCTGGGTCTGATCTGGCAGGACCTGCGCGTCTCCAGACCGGACCCCACGCTGACGTGGAGCGAGAACCGGGCGCTGCGGCACAAGACCTTCGGCGAGGTGCTGCGCCTGTGCGAG
Source organism: Sardina pilchardus (assembly GCF_963854185.1). NCBI lineage: Eukaryota > Metazoa > Chordata > Actinopteri > Clupeiformes > Clupeidae > Sardina > Sardina pilchardus. Next base: position 21,280,735 of record NC_085010.1, read on the forward strand.
CAGCTCCACCTGAGCTACACGCACCTGCAGCACAGCCTGAGGCGCCGCGCCGTCTTCACCGACGCCGCCAACCGCAGCCGCCTGGCAGCGCAGATGGCGTCCGACTGCACCAGCGTGTGAGTGGTCAGGGTGGCGTGCGTGTGTGTGTGCCCCTAGCCTTGCTTCCCAGTGGACCGGGCAGCACATGATTTGCTATAGATCCATCTTCAGTAATCAGCTGAACGGAACCTGTGACCAGTCATTGACCTTGTGTGAACTTATGAGTCAGGCTCAATCCCAATACTCTATCTTACCCCTTCCCCTTCCCCCTTCCCCTTGGTGTTGCGCGTTCATGTGAGATCAAGGGCCATCTCAATTCTCATTTTGATCGAGGGGGAGGGGTAAGGTTAAGGGTTAGATACCCCTTAAAACCAAGCAAGTTCGCGGGCTCACTTGAAACCAAGGGGAATGCAAAACACACGGTTACTCTTAGCCTATGTGTCAATTATGTGAATAATTGCTGTAGATCCTGATTTACTGTAGATCCAACTTCAGTGATTTACCATCAGCTGAACAGAACACCAGTATCATATCACCAGTCATTGACTTTATGTGAATTTATAAGTCTTAGCCTATGTGTCAATTATGTGAAGGTGAACAACAGGGATCTGTCAGTATGTGTAGGGTCATTGTCAAGAATTGCCATCCCCATTCATGCGTGTGTCATTTTGGGAAGGACGCAAAGCTGACCTTGTGTGTAAATAGGTCATCAGTATGGCGTCATGAGTTCAGTCCATTATGTTAGACAGACAACAATTCAGACAGAGACTTGACAGTATGCATAGTGCCACCACTCACAACCTTATCCCACGCCTCCTACACATACTGTGTTTTTTGTTTATGTACTACATTATAGCATTGTTTACAAACAAACAATTGTATATCCATGACTGAACACTCACCTCAGTAGTACCTGTCGTGGATGCTTGTGCCCAGGTTGAATGTGCACTCCATCCGACGAGACATTGCTGCAGGGATCAAAGCTGAGCGCAAGGCCAAGGCCAAGGCCAGGAGGTCACCAAAGTCCAGAGAGGAACGCAAGCAGATGGTGCTCAAACTATCCAAAGGGAAGACGTGGGTCTCCAAACAGCACAAAGAGTCTGTCCAGAAAGACATTGCAGAGGTGTGTGTGTGTGTGTGTGTGTGTGTGTGTGTGTGTGTGTGTGTGTGTGTGTGTGTGTGTGTGTGTGTGTGTGTGTGTGTGTGTGTGTGTGTGTCAGGGAAAGAAAGAGAGAGAGAGAGAGACTGGAAGTAATACAATATTTGGAGGAAGATTTAAAACATTTTTTTTTTTTGCTTTGCTTTGTATTGTTGCCACTCAGATCTTCTTGGTATTCAGGCATGTCTGTGGTGCCATCACTATCTGCTGTGCAATGTGTCCTCCAGATCAAGGAGAAGATTGGCTTGATCAGTTTGGAGCATGTGTATGATCTCATGCCCAATCTCCTGGAGAAGACAGTGGACTTCAACAGGAGCAGAACAGAAAAGACAGGTACGTACAGATGCGATGCACAGACATGTCCTCACACACACACACACATATATATATATATATATATATATATATAATATTTGTTACATTTATTTATTATTTTATATTTATTTATGCCTGATTGAGAAATTACCCGTTACCCAAGGTGTGTGTGTGTGTGTGTGTGTGTGTGTGTGTGTGTGTGTGTGTGTGTGTGTGTGTGTGTGTGTGTGTGTGTGTGTGTGTGTGTGTGTGAGAGAGTGTGTGTGTGTGTGTGTGTGTGTGTGTGTGTGTGTGTGTAATCTGATACCCATACCATACCCAGGGGTGTGGAGGGAGTGCTGCCACTGTAAAGCTGCAGTATTGTGGTGGGTTGGTGAAGTTAATCAGTTGGTGAGGTCAAGACAACGGCAGCTCGTGAACACAATCCATTTGGACAGTTTGAGGGAGACACATAATTGCTACACGGCCATGTTTGTGTGGGAACAGTGAACAGTGGGAATGTGAGTGTGCTTCTCTCTGTGTGTGTGTTAGGCCCAGATGAAGCCCTGCCTGTGGTCCCTACTGAGGATGAAGCGTACGATGTCTCTGATGGTCTCTTCACCAGACTCAAGGTAAGGACAATGAGCAGCTTACCCTAATCCTCCCTAAAGTCCATTGTGGCAACTAACAAGCTTTCCACCGATACAGGTACTCTTTCATTATGGCTGTGGTGATACGGTAAACAATATCAAGTGCTTTAGACACATAATGACTCATAGTTATACATACTAACACATAGTATAAAACAATAGTGACACATAGTGACATATAACACATCATATCAGACAATAGTGATGAAAATAGTAAGTGCTATACAATTGTCTTGCATGATCAGGGTGATTTTCAAGCAGCCAGGCTTATTTGTAAACAAACAGCTCCATGTCATTATGTCCACCCTACCCATCCTATTGGTAACACATTTAAAAGACAGTGCTGTACATCCAATATATCTGATAATAGACGGTCAGGTTGAAGCCTTTGCACATGAGCCATGAACTCCCATAACAATTCGAAGCACTGTGTGTCATTCTCTTCAACTGGTTTGCTTTTGGTCGTGTCATTTGGAGGACGTGTGTTTTGGTAAGAAAGCGGAGTCACATACTGTAGATAGTGTTTTGGTTGAAAAGTGGAGACTCACTGTATTTTGGTCAGAAAGCGGAGAGTCGCATAATAAGGTCCACTGTCATTGACATTATCAGCCAATAAGTGATCGGACACAAAGTGGTCAGAAACTTAAGTGGTCAGACACAAAACCCCAAGTGCCAGATACATCTGCTCTGAGCACCGTGTCGTGTCATGTGTGATTAAATGGAGGCCATTCAAACGCTAATCTGTTTCAGGGGTGTAAATCCATGCCGGACCTGAGCAGAGAGACCCTGCTGGACGAGCTGGAGATGGACGCCCCTCCCCCGCGCCCCCAGTCCCCGCTGGTGCTGATGGTCATCAGCAAACCGGTTGTCCAGCAACAGACCTTGAGTATGGCCGATGACCTCAACAGGTGGAGTTTATGCACATGCTACCTCATGTGCTCAATTTGACCTGTGCTCATGTAGAAGATTGTAAAAGTGGCGTCGGTGTGACTGTATGTTGGAAAATTAACATTCTAAAGAATATCTGGGTTCATTCAGAGCCATATAAAGAGAGAGTTGCGACAACTCCATTGACGCTAATGTTCCATATTTTCTCAACAATAGTTCCCGGAAGTTAGGATCGAACACTCGTTAACAGACTGTAAAAGACGGTTATTTTATGATTCTAACGAACAGTCAAAATCGCTTCCGGGAACTATTTGAACTACTTGAAGTTACACGAACCACGTCACAAACCGAATTTTCTGTACCCGAGTTGTCGCAACTCTCTCTTTATATGGCTCTGGGTTCATTGAATTCTACATAGAATTTTAGAACCTTGAATTGTTGCGGAATGGAATCTTGTGTTAAAATGTTCAAAACCCACACCTTTAAAGGTTAAAAGGTTTGATTTGTGATCTAGTGGAGCGAGGAGTTATCATCAACACCATTCTGAACATTGATATTACACAGAGAGTAAACATTTCAAAAGGATTTTTGAAAATCTGTTCAAATGGAGGATATCTGTTGTGCAGTTCAGCATTAGGCCCCCCCACTGTTAAAATGTCATGTGAACTGTCAGTCTCTTTGAATTGGGTTCAAGGAGTAGTAGACACAGTTTATCATGGCCATCTAGAATTGATCACTAATGTAATGACCCATGACCTCTCTGCCGGTAGGGTTGAGTTTGTGAGGACATCAAGGAGTTAATGAGTAGAGAAAAACCTGGGAAACTCTTGTAACTCTTGAGTGTGTGTGTGTGTGTGTGTGTGTGCACTGTAGGTTGCTACAGGATGACTCTTCGCTAGATAACACAGACCCTGATGTGGACATCCCTCCTTTAATCAAAGCACGATCCTACAGAAGCTCCGCTAAACTGCAGAGGCTCCAGGCAGTCTTACAGGCAGGAACCGTCACTCATGAAACCACAACAGTTTTCTTTACCGTTTTTTGCTTTTTATTGTTTTTTTTGTTTTTTTTTTAATTGAATTTCATTATCGTCAAATTACTGACTCTAACTCTGGTTGAGGGGCACAATCGGGTTCCCTTGAATGTCCTGTCAAGCTTTTGTATCTGTTTGAATTTACTATTATGTTTTTTCTATTGTTTATTTAAAGCACATTGAATTATCCCTGTGTATAACATTTCCAACACAAATGAAGTCTTGTATCTCTTACAAGACAAGAGTTCTGTACCTTATATTCTGAGTGTGTGTCCTGAGGTGTTCTTGTCCTTCTCAGAGCCTGAGAGAGAAGAGAGAGCGGCTGACCCAGAGCAGGGTCACCCTGAAGAGGCCCGAGCACCCCCAGGCCGAGGTGGTCAGCGTGCCCATCTCCTCCCACGCCACTGCCCGCCTGGCCGCCGCCCGGGTCTCTGACCGCGTGGCGCCCGAGAAGATCAACGTCAACATGTTCCCGCCGGTCTACGACGATGTCAACAGAGATGTAGGATGCGTACACATTCACAACATGGCACAACACAACACAACACACACAGATTCAGACAAGTGCATATATTTACAGTATGGTTATATACTGTATACACTCTCTCTCTCTCTCTCTCTCTCTCTCTCTCTCCTCTCTCTCTCCCTCTCGCCCTCCCACCTACACGTACCACTGGCAGGCACACAAATATATTAGAGATTGATGATGTATACACTGTGTCTGTTTACATAATGTAGCTTCAGGCCTTTTACAGACACACTCCTGTGTCACACACACGCCAAACACACACAGCAAGCTATGATTGTCCTCTGATTATTATGACGGTCTGTGGCCATGCTACCCTTCCTTGTTTTTAAATCAGATTGAGGCCTCATCAGTACAGTGGATGGACCGCAACCTCTTTACTGGTGCTGAAATAAAGGAGGTCTGTAAAGAGTTGTCCAAAGGCCTGATGCAGAAATACCTCGGCTTTGAAAAGGTAAGACACTGTCTTATGATCATTTCATCACTGAGCGTGTTTACATGCACACTAAAAAACGGGTTTCAGTAGTTTTCTGGTAATTCTAGTGCTCATGTAATAGGAATAAACAATAAACATATATTCATTATCGGTTTACTGCCTTATCGGTTTTAGTGTTTATGTAAACTCACTCATTTGGAACTGTACTGTATGTGTAGTAACAGTTCAAAACAGTCCGGTCGTGTTTCCTCAGGATGACATGATTGAGCCGAGCATGGTTCAGGACAAGCCCCACAGGCTGAAAAAGACTCCCAATCAACTCATCAATTCTGCGCTGAAGAACAACATCTCGAGCAAGTCAGTGCAAGCACACTGGCACCGCAACTGCTTCATCCCTCTGTCTCTTTAAGCTATCCTCTCCAGATACGGAAATGGGTTTAAACATAATCTGGAGACGAGTGATGGGTCCTATTGTGCACTTGAGGTTTGCCATAGGCAGGGTTTTATAACGCCTCAGTATAACAATATGCCTCTGTAGGTGGATTGTGCAGAATAATACAAAACCAAACACCATTGGATATTGGAATTAAAAACATCAGCCAGTCTTCTCTAGTGAATAACATTAGTTAATGTGGATATGGATATTATCTTCACTTTCATACAGGGTAGTTGCAAAAACTGGTTGTGTCCTAAAAGGCATGTTTATTTATATAGCCCATTTGATACATGCCGTAAAAGGGCAATAGTTGAAAATGTAAAGCAGATTGCACTGTAGCATGTTAGAAGTCTATCTCTAGCTATTCCAACCCAGTCCTCTTCTCTCTCTTTCTGTGTGTGCTTGACTCCAGAAAAAGAGCGGAGGCTCCTATGGAGCATAAGAAGCCTTTAGACGTGACGTCGCGTGCCTACACAGCCTGGTTTCTGTGGTGGAAGTCGCACTTGTCCCTGGACGACTTTCTGAGGTACCTCACCACTCAGGTGAGCCCATTCCACTAGAAATCACATTAGACATCATCAAATCATCTGGATGATTTTTTCTCTGAAGGTCCTGCCTGTGTCTGTTGGAAATACCAGACCTTTCCCTATTGAACATGAGAACACACATGTGGATGCTATTTTTTATGTGTTGATATATTTTGTATGTGTTCTTTTTTTGTTGAGTGAATGTGTTTTGTATGCATTCATATTTTGCTGAGTGAAAGTAATTTGTATGTAGTATGTACACATACCCGTAATTTCCCGACTATTAGCCGCGGCTTATTCATTGATTTTGCTAAATTTCTTCAGCTATGAGGTTAATACAGGGGGGCGATTAATATGGTGTTAATATGGTTTTGCTTCTTTTAACTTGCATAAAACACTGACCTGCGGCTTATACACAATGCGGCTTATATGCGGGAAATTACTGTATTTTGTCGAGTGAGTCGCATCTGGACTCACCTGGCCTTGTTGTGTCTTGTGTCGTGTGTCGTGTGTCGTGTGTCGTGTGTCGTGTGTCGTGTGTGTTGTGCAGGAGTTGGACTACCTGGCCGTGGTGTTCCAGCTGCTTGACAACGAGACCAAGAAGGACAGTGAGGAGGACAAGAGAAAGGCCCTGCAGCAGCAGAGGGATGAGAAGAAAAGGTAAACAAAGCCCCATTTCTCTAGGTCATCATCTCTCTACTCATCTATGGTAGTCTGGCAACCTCACTACACTTCACCACAGTTCATTTTCATGGTGGCACAGTTGCTTAACTGATATTCATGATCACCAGTGAATGAATTTGGTTTTTAGCAAGTGCAGTTGCAGTTCCCCTCTGGTCCCACGCGAGGGCGCTAGCGAGCAAGTGCTGAGTGAATGCAGGTCTATGGAGCTGTGCCTCTCAAAATCTACTTTTCTTGGGATATGATTTTTTTGCCTAGAAATGTTAATGTTGCATTTGGAAGGGGGGAAGGGAGCAAAGAAAATGGACACTGCTGAGCATTATAGTTTTTAAGGTCACTTATGTGTTCTAAAAAGCCTTAGTACTCTCTCAGTCAAATTTAGCTGTCTAGCTCCATATTGCGCTTGCTTGCAGAACTGCAACAGATAGCAGGTAGAATGGAGTTTATAGATAGAGAACCTACCTATAGCTTACTCGTTATTTGTTTTTTTCGTTTTTTTTTTTAAAGGTATACTAAAAGTTACTAAATATATTAAATGTTACCCTCTCCATCTCTAGGAGTAAGAAATAGACTGAACTCTTTCCTCTTGACACTAAAAGCTATTTTCACTAATATCTTAATCTTATATATATATTTATATACTGTATATAATCTTATAAAATATATATTTTACTGTGGTGCACTTTCCCTTTCCCATTATAGAGCTCGAACTGAGAAGATCGAGGCTCTGAAGAGGATGAAGCAGGAGTATGTCATGGGTGTATGGAATGTGAACAGCGTCTTGTTGGGGGGGCTCTGGAAAGACCCAGTCCTGGAAGGCAAGTCACACCAGCACCTGCCTCTTTAGTCTTCTGACTTCTGCATGACAGCTGTTAGGCTGCACGTGCATTGTTATTTAAACCTGTTCAGCAACCTGTCAACTGTGTGATTACAAAGTCAAGGACATCATGGATTCAAATGCTTATTGTTGTGTATTGGATAGTGCAGGGAGTCTGACTGAGTTAGACTGTAGTGTGTATCTATCTACAAGTAACTGTACTTGAAATGTAATTATTACACCATGCAAAGGTTGTCATCATAGTTCAGTCCAGTTTCTCTGGTATGTGTGTTGGTATGTGTATGCCATAAATGCATATTTTGTATGTATGTACAGTATGCATTGGATATACAGTATTGTATTTGTGCACTATGTGTGTTTGAGCTTGTATCTGTTGTGCTGTGTTTCCTAGAGGAAAACAGTCCAGATGAGGAAGACGCTTCAGTAGAAATACAGGTATAGTGATTTCTCCAAATCCTTGTTGTGGATTTTCTGAGGGCTTTCAGATAGAAAAGATTCTCTCAGTTATTACCTCTGCCAGGGTTTGTGTTTTGGTGAGTCATGGGGTGGATCCACCAATGTAGTTCCACTTTTGCTAAATTGTGACATTGGTGGAGGTCTAATGTTGTGAATGACAGCATATTGTACACTAATGCTGTTGAGGGGATACCAGGTATAATGAAATGTATAGGAAGAGGGAGTTAAAAAGACGTATTAAAGATAAGAAGTTCCTGTAATTAAATGATTATGGCTGAATTATTCCACCAGGACATTTTAATTAGAAAAAGATTATTAAAACGCTCATATTTTCAGTCCATATTGTCCATTGTTTTTGTGTTATGAAATTGTATGCTAGGAAATTGAGTCGTTATGTTCAACTGCTGTGGGTACTAATGCAGCTACATCATGCCCCGTAGTTCTTGGAAAAAAATGTGGTCGACCAGGAGCAGAGAGACGCACCGCTACAAGTGGACTCGGACCAGCTGATGGCCCGTCTGGAGCGGATCTGGGCGGTTCTGTGCCTGCCGGACAGGCTTCGACTGGACATGGCCATCAAGTACAGCTCCCAAGCATACAGAGACCAGCAGGAGAAGGTACGGGACTAAACGTGCGATTTCTTCTACTTTATAGTAGAGTAGGAACAGGAATATCACTAATATCTGAACAGCACAGAGTGTTATTTATTTGGCACTTATGCAAAGTACAATATGTATGAAATGCTGAGTGTGAGTGTGAGTGTGTGTGTGTGTGAGTGTGTGCGTGTGTGCGTGTGTGCGTGTGTGCGTGTGTGCGTGTGTGTGTGTGTGTGTGTGTGTGTGTGTTATTCTAGGCCATCGTTGCATGGGAGCAGGCTGCTCGTCTGATCCAGCAGAGAGAGATGGTTCTGTCTAAACTGGAGTTATTTGAGTGGGAGGCATCGGATCCCAACCGATTCTTCCATCCAGGTTCAAGGACAAAATTCTGATTTTACTGTAATCAATTACCCTGTAATTACTGTAATCAATTACCCCCCCCCCCAAAAAAAAAAAAAAACAACAAAAAAAAAAAACAATCACACACCCAACCACGTCATTTTTGTAAGTCGTTTTGGATAAAAGCATCTGCTAAAGGAATACATGTGAATTCAAACATTACCCATCCATGCACCTCCCACACTCAGGCTACCCAGGCACGTCCAACGCCAGGATGAGTGAGTCTAAACAGAGAGAGGAGATGAACACACAGATCACCTCGCTGGAGAGAGATCTATCCAAGATCATCAGCGAGATCTCAGACTGCTTCAGAGACACTGTCACCTACAAAGTGAGTGCATCTGATAAAGCCATGTTATCACACACACACAGATGACTTTAGTGCCGCAATGTGTACAACTGGACTCTGTGACTGATTTCCCATAAAGTTGGTGGATCCATTTATTTACCCACTATGTTTTGAACTGAACTGAGATAAAACAATGTTGATGGTATTTACATTCTGCCTTCATATCCACTCCTTATGATAAAGACATAAGGCTACCTAATTAAGCACTATGAAGTTGGATATTTATAAAGCACACGTAATGCCTTTATACAAAATACTGTAAAGTTGATAATAAATTACCAAAGCAATGCTTCTATGAAACAGATAAGACAAACTACCTCATTTTATGAAACTGTATGAAGTGACTGATAAAACAAACAAACAAACAAACAAACAAAAAATCCAAAAGTATGTGACTTGTATGTTGAATTTTGTACACAAACCCTTTGTTGTGATAGGGCCGGCCCTACCGGGAGAAGATGCGCTGGGACCGCACGGAGATGCTCTACTGGCTGCAGCAGGAGCGGCGGGTCCAGTCTCTGGAGAGGGTGGTGACCAGGAAGGGCCTCCTGCCCACCCGACTGGCCCCTCTGGAGCTGGCCCACACCCACCCCACCCCACAGACGTGCAGCAGCCCCAAGGATCAGATGTTGTATAGAGAGAAATTACAGCCCTCACCGTCAATCAGTCATATTCAACTTTGTGTCTCCAAATTAAAATTGAGTAGTGTTACTAAATAAATACACAAACATGTATCAACAGTAGGCCTATTGTTTTCTTACTTTTGTTTGCAATTCTCTATGATTTCACTGTCTTATCTTGAATATATTATGATATATTATATATCACATAAGCATAGATGGATTGCCTATGGATAATGCTATTTGCTTGGCTGATTTTTTGTGATTTCTCTGCGATCATAATGATTGTCTTACTTATCTTTTATTTTCTACTAAACATATGTTTATATATTTATGGCTCATACCTATATGTGCCACATAAAGCATAAGCATCGAAAGTATATGACTGGCCAGTGGAAGACTCAATCAGAGGATAAAGTTGTTGAAAGCCAAGGATTGACTCAGTTCTCTCACTTAATTTCTGCACATTGTACCTGTAGGGTGTAGGCCATTGGCCAACTGACACCTGTAAGAGGTCATACACCAGCAATAATTCTACAGTTTGCTGCCGTCCTGTCATTTGTAGGTCATATTTGTGGTTACTGATTAATCTTGTTTGCCCGATGAGGTATGGACAGTGTGTCCTGTTCTTACCGCTAGGCGGCCCACGTCTTCTCTGCCTGGTGACAGCTCGTTCATATCACACCCTGTCACGTGTTAAGAGGCGCGATTCTTATTGGATCGATGACGCCGGGGAAGTTGTTTTTGTTAGAGAGCAAGGAAGCTTTCCTTTCAAATTGAGATAGGTGGCAAACAAGCCCGAGACACAATTTAGAGGAATTGAAAGGATTTTGATAACCACACTGGTGGTTGTGGGTTAAGACCAGGAGTTCACCCGTAAGATCACAAGTTCGCCCGTAAGTTTCTCTGCTTTTACACGTCTTTGTCAACTCTTATCTCATTGTTATCACTGTCTTGGAATGATAATGGAGTGTCATGTAGAATCAATCAATGAGGAGTTGTGATCAAACATATATGGGCATTTCTGGGCGTTTAGAGTGTTTTTAGGAGGTACCACGTAGGCTACACCGTGCTGTTGGAGATGCAAACAAACCTGTATCGCTATTGAGATCACCTAAGGAGCTGGGTCAAGGGTTATAAAGGTGTTTTGTCGTATAATGAAAGAAAGCACGGTTTGTTTTAGCTATCCACGTGTGCTCACTTATGGAATAAAGTGGCTATCAATTTGGTAACGGGCTATTTGATGTCTTTAGAGCTCTGTATCAGAGGTGCCAAGTGTTGAGTTGTCTATCCAAAGTAGCCTAAAGTGCCTGTTTTGAGATTATTAACTGATGGTCAAATCAACCAAAAATCTCATATTTGCACCTCCAAGTGGTCTGTGACGTGACTTTGTGTGAAAGAATAAGGATAAAGCTATAACCGATAACACGAAAGTTCAGTTATCTTTTTGCCACTTCCTGTATTGCACTGCTGCTAATTGACAGGTAAATGTCAACGTCAGCTAAAGATAACTGTTGAAACTAAATGTTTCCCCACTGTTTTTGTGATGATTTCTGTCACTTGTATAGCTTCTTCAAAGACATTAATGTGTTGTCTTTGAGTTATCAAAGGTATTATCAGGCGGTAGTTTCAGTTTTTGTTTTACCAGGTGACTCAATTTTGTTTTTGCTCGGTCATGCATGAATTGACGTGTACAGTAACTAAAGTTCCCAAGCTACCAGCAACGCTGGTTTCACAATTACACTCTATTGTTCCTCCGAATTACTCTTTCAAGAGGCTGCATGTCCTACGGCACGTCTTCCTGTAAGGATGGAGGAACGGGCTCGGAGCTGTTTGCTGCGCTCTCGGTCAAGCTTGGAGGCGGACATCAAAGCGGACTACCTGATGGATCATATGGTCACTGATGGTGTACTGACCATGGACGAGGAAGAGAGGGTCCGGAACAAGGTAGGTGGCCCAGGCCTGATGTGTGTGAGAAATGAATTAGTGGTTGCTGACTGGTGATTAAAATGAAGTGTGTGTGTGTGTGTGTGTGTGTGTGTGTGTGTGTGTGTGTGTGTGTGTGTGTGTGTGTGTGTGTGTGTGTGTGTGTGTGTGTGTGTGTGTGTGTGTGTGTGTGTGTGTGTGTGTGTGTGTGTGTGTGTGTGTACCAGAAAATAAATAATGGGTGAAAAGGAAAGTGTGTGTGTGCGTGTTTTCATTAGTGTTGGTCAGCCACAGCCACTCATGGTGATAGTAAGTGTCCACCTCTCCCTCTTGCTTTTAGCCCACTAGGAAAGAGAAGGCCGCTGCCCTGCTGGAGGTTCTCCTTCGGAAGGACAACCGCGCTTACATCTCCTTCTACAACGCCCTGATCAGGGAGAGCTATGGAGACCTGGCCAGCCTGCTCCATTCAGACCTGCCGCTGCTCTCTCCCGAGGGCGAGAAGAGCTTCTCGGATGGCGGCACTGCTCTGGGTAAGCAAGCACCAATGTTATTATCGATAGGCACACAAGTGTGCTGTATCTTCGAAGGGATCCTGTTCATGTTGGCCAGGACATGTAAAGACATGTTGAGCTTAGACTTCTTAGGAAGAAGTCTATTTTGATGAAATACAGTACATGCCCCCATCGTATAACCACAGGCATCGCTAGTACTGACATGCTAGTTTGATACTGCACTTATTCTCATTGACTAAAAGTTTGTATCTTCAAAAAAAATTAAAAAAAATGTCTCTTTTAAGAGGGAGAAATGTCCTCCATGAGGCCTTTAGTCATGACCTATTATGAACCCAGCTGAACCGCATATTTTGGACCAACTTGACTGCACATTGTTCAAACTTTAATAAGTCGTCTGACCAGGGTAAGTTGTGTCGGGACAGTCAACGATTGCTTGTGGGCAAGCTTAGTTTGCATCAGACTTAAGAGGATTATACAGTTGTTTGTTTTGTAGTTGTCACTACAGTGTGAAGTCAATTGGACTTACAGTCTGCCAAGTAATCAGACAGGTGTTGAATCATCGATGAAGCATTTTACTGTATATTCACATGTCATAAGATGTTGATGTGTGTGTGTGTGTGTTTGTGTGCGTGTTTGTGTGCGTGTGTGTGTCCACCCTGCAGTCCAGGGTGTCTTGAGTGAGGGTGGTGTGCCCCAGAGACCCATGGTGTTTGTGAGCCGGCCCTCGCTGCTCAACCAGGTGCGGGCCAAGCTGTACCAGCTGCAGGCCGGGCCCGGGTGGGTGACGGTCTACGGCATGGCCGGCTCCGGCAAATCCGTCCTCGCTGCCGAGGCTGTGAGGGACCATGCCCTCATCACAGGTAAACTCAGTCAAAACAACACAGCTGCACTACACTTGTATTGATATTACCTGAAGTACACATTTAAATAACATGACTTGGATGACACAACATGGCATGAGTAGATTAATAGTGTATTGGAAAAGAGTTCTTCTTATGTTTTATTCACATTTGCGTACCACATGGTTGATGTTCAGACACCACCTGTGTGAAGTGATTATTGAAATGATTTGGATTTGTTGCTCAAAAATGGTAAAGCTCTTTATGTGACACACTGAGGAAGGCAGAGCGCCGAAATGCGTCTGTGTGAATAAATGGTGATTGCTTATGCATAGTGCGGCCTGTTTTCTTGTTTTCAATGATAGTTTATAAAAAAATGTATAAGTCTTGAGTGAAGCCTGCTCCTACCTTTACGAAAGCTCTTTATGTAAAATATCTTTGTGTAATCTTCATACATCCATTATTACATACACTACATACATACATGGACATGTTGTTGTGTTTATTATTCTTAAAAATAACCCCGACGCGCGCCCCCCTCTGTCCCACCCAGAGTGTTTCCCTGGTGGGGTGCAGTGGGTATCGGTGGGGCAGGAGCGCTCGGACCTGCTGGTGCGGATGCAGTCGCTGTGCTTCCGTCTGGAGCAGAGCCAGAGTCCGGAGTCGTGTCACCGGCCGCCGTGCTCCCTGGAGGAGGCCAAGGAGCGCCTCCGCTTCCTCATGCTGCACAAGTACCCCAGGTGAGGCAGCGACACACACACAGACACACACACACACACACACACACACAGACACATACGCACACACACACACACACACACACACACACACACACACACACACACACACACACATGCAGTCATAAAAACACACACACACACACACACACACACATGCAGTCATAAAAACACACTCAGTCATATCCTACTCCTGGCTATAGTCTCTGCACGGTAGCTGAAATGTTACTGTAGCTGAAGTGTTACCGTATATGTTATTATTTTTATAAAACAGATGAAAAAATATAGAGGGATCATCATACGTCCCCATCTGGTCCCTACTGGTCCTACAAGTCATTTGGTTGCAGAATTATACTTGAGTTTATTTATCAGTTTGAGTTTTTGTAGTTCTTTTGTAGTACTTTTTGGTCTTCTTTTTGTTTTTTGTTTTTAGTTTCATACATGTCCTCATCAGTGTTAACTCTGTAAGGTTATCTTCTCCATTCTAGCGGTTGAATTTGGTTGAGGTGATGTCCAGTAATATTTCAAGAACATTTTGCCATACTGAACTTGAATCTTAACAGATTAAGTAAATTTTCTGAAACAAATTTCACACTTTGTGCATACAAAAAAATGTGCTTTATAAATAAAATGACTTGACTTGACTTGACTTGAATAAAAATATAGGGGGATCATACGTGCCCACCTGGTCCTTACTGGTCCTATGAGTCATTGGGTTTCAGAATTATATTTGAGAAATGAATCTAGGAGAAGTAGTGAAGTTCACCAGAAATGTGGCATCTGGTATGGGTTTAATTGATGTTATGATGATCTTTGTCAGCCATCTGCTGCTCCTTTGTGGCTTTGTGTGGCAGTCCAGAAACGGGCCTCCGGCTCGGCCTCCTCCTTCCTGTCTCCAGCCTCTGGCCTCAACACTGTCTCTCTCTCTTTCACTCCATTCGTCCTTTTGTAGCTAAACAAATTGAAGGAGCATTTTATTAAAATGAACTGCTGAACCATTTTGATGTTTTAAATGTGAGCTCACTTTTTGCATAGCCCACTTATTGTTCAAGTCAGGTGTTGGTGATGCAAGGCTACTCCTTACACCTTATGGGAGCAGATGTAGTCTACTCACCCGGAGTCGAGTCCACTTCCAACTCTTTGTCCAGGAATGTGTCCAGGTCATCCAGGACATTTAGGACTTCAGTGATCTCCATGGGCATAGTGCGTTCTTTTTCATTGACGTTGTTGTCCAGTTCGGTATTGCAAGGCTGGACCTCCTTTGCCTCATTTATTAGGAAACTTTGCAGTTCTGATTTTCTTTTGTATTTCCTTTTAATTTCATCCTCGTCGTCTTCAGTGTTACTTCTCAAAGTCTCCAGTTCATTCAAAGCAGACAGGACATGTTCAGGGAGCTCATCTTCGAAAGTCCTCTTGTCCAGTCCATTATTGTCATGCTCAATCTTATTTTTTAGCTCCTTTGTCAGGAGCTTTTGTAGTATCTTTTTGGTCCTCTTTTTGTTTTTCTTTTTAGTGTCATCCATGTGTTCATCAATGTTGACTCCAAAAGTCTCTAATTCTCTTTTCAATTCAACCAGTCCGTATTTTTTTACGTGTCTCTTAATTTGTTTGTCTCCGTTCTGCCGTGCTGCCAGGCAGCAGGCTAAAAACCAGCAAAACTTCATTGAAATAAGATCGCTAGAAGTCACTGTTTGAATATCAAATGATCAACAAATCTGAAACCAGCCAACTTCTACACAAACTCAAGCAAAAGTGAACAAAAATTACAGATTACCCTTTGCAGTGTTCTATGGCATCATGAAGTTGCCTAGTCACCTTTGTGATCCTAACGGAGTGGTCTGACATCAGACTATTGTTACCAGTTCAATGCATCATTCAATGGAATCTTTGTCAATGGAATCTTTGTTTGTGGTTTATTTATTTAACATCTTTCATACTAAGTGTCCTATTATATGTAAGAAATTAAAATGATTATTCAAATTTGAATAAAAAAGATAGGAGGATGATTCATTGCCACCTTACCAGAACAGTTAGTTAGAAGTCATTAGGTAGGAAAATTATGCTTGTTTGTGGATCTTTGAAAGGTGGTAAATAATAACCACCACCTCCTGTATAACACCCACTCATACACACTTATCAGTCTGCAGAAACCATGTTAAGGGGGCCAAGCACAAGAAAACCAACATGTAATGACATCTGTCAGAGAACATTTGCTATATGGTTTTAATCAGACCTGTCCTCTTATTATTATCATCATTCATTTGAATTAGTCATTGTTGCTGATGCAAAGTAGACCGTCTATTACTGAATATCAAGACAGTAAATTAGAAATCATTATGAGTTATAAAGGATAAGTTATAACAGTTATTTAAGTAATATAGCATGAGTGGGATTAGTAATGGATATTCTCACGGATGTTTTTCGACTGTAGTCACGAAGCCGGAGGCCGAGTGCCGCAGGCAGTAACATCCGTGTGAATATCCATTACCAATCCTACGATCATGACTCGTGCTTTATTGCTTTTATACAACAATTCGACCACAAACTAAATAATCTGAGAACACCCATTATTGTTTAAAAAAAATTCTATTTCGACTTCGTTTTAAGCATAAAAAAATAGTTATATTTTCAATAGACAGCATCTTGCCACGTAACCAACATGCCAGATCCCATTTTCTACTTAATCTACTCACCCAGTGTAGCGATAAATTCCAAATCCTCTCTTGCACATCATTTTCAAAAGGCAAAATGCAGTATTTTATTTTGATACATGACATGTATCCGATGCATTTTGACAGTCATGTTCAAATTAGCAGTGGTCTCTTAGTTTTGAATATGACCATCAACTCATTTGAATGTCACACATCAGAAAACTGTGCAGTGGTCTCTTAATTTTTTCCAGAGTTGTATATGCTATATTTGAAATATGAATAGAAGTAGAACATGAAGAATTATATTTGGCTGCACACATGTATGCTCTGTATTTCAAATGTATTCTATTCTATGTCAAATTAATAAATGTAAGTAAATGTCATATTGTATACTGTGGAAAACACACACACACACACACACACACACACACACACACACACACACACACACACACACAAACCAACACTCATGTCTGACACAGACTCTCATGATAAGCACATGCCTCCTCTGTGTCACCAGGTCTCTTCTCATTCTGGATGATGTGTGGGACAGCTCTGTCCTCAAGCTCTTTGACATCCAGTGCAGAGTCCTCCTAACCACCAGGGACAGAAGTCTGGCCGACTCCGTCAGCGGTAACCGCCTTCTTCTCTGTTCTCCCCTGACATGTCTACAGTAATTTCCCGCATATAAACCGCATTGTGTATAAGCCACAGGACAGTGTTTTATGCAAGTTAAAAGAAACAAAACCATATTAACACCATATTAACTGCCCCCCCTGTATTAACCTCATAGCTGAAGAAATTTTGCAAAATCAATTTATAAGCCGCGGTTAATAGTCGGGATATTACAGTAACAATATTTTGGGACATGGTAAAGTGTCCTGCAGCATTGAATACATCTGGATTTTTTTGTCATCCTCTGAAGGCATGTTCCTGTGCAAAAGTCTGCAGTGCACACAAATATGCATACAATATATTTCCGTAGTGCAGTATGTATTTGAACGAATGTTCTTTACCCTATAGTGTTTTTAAGTTGCATGTTTTGCTTTTTGTTTTTGTTTGAACACATATCATATCCAATAATAATAATAATAATAATAATACTTTTTATTTATAATGCACTTTACATCAGTGATCTCAAAGTGCTACAAGTTAAAAACAAAATAAGATGAGCAGTATAATGAGAAAGAAAAGATAAAAAAAGAAAAAGGTTTAAGAAACATCTAAAGTGGACCAAAAGCTTTGCTAAAAAGAAATGTCTGTATGACATGTTTATATTGTGTTTATGAATATGTATTTTTATGAATATGTGTTTATTTTTTTTTGTTATCAACTGTTTATTGAGTTTCATAAACAGGGGGGGGGGAGGGGGGGGAGGGGGGGGGTGGCAAGACGGTTACATGAAAGCTAGATAGTAAACCATACACATGGTAAGAGAGTGGAAATAAAAATAAGTAGAAAATAGAAAATACAAGATCATTACGTTAATATGTGTTTATGTTGATGTGTCATGGACTGTGCAGGCCAGCGGTACGAGGTGGCTGTGGAGAGCGGTCTGGGGGAGGATAAAGCCCTGGAGGTGCTGGCTCTCTTCGTCAGCATGAAGCCCCAGAGGCTGCCCGAGCAGGCACGCAGCATAGTCAAGGAGTGCAAGGGTGAGTTCAGACTCTGGACAGAGTGCAAAGTACAGAGGAACACATGCTCAATCGACACTAGCACATGGCCTCTGTTGGTTTCATACATGAGCAAATGAGGAAGTGTGAGATTGTGGAGTGGAGCACTTCAAAGCACTTGTGGAGTACTTCAAAGTCATCTCCCATGGGGAAGTGACACCTCTGCATTAGGACAAATCTCACATTGTTTTTGAGCTCTCTATCACATGTCTTGAAAAAAAAAATGGCTTGTTTCATGTAAATATTTGTCTTATGAAAATATTTGTCAAAAGGACAAGGACATGTCTCAAAGAATTGAGTGGTCCTACATACAGTTAAACAAAAAAATTATGCATCCCAAGAGCGCTACTTGGGAACAAATAGAAAGCTTGAAATTCTCAGTACTTCCCTCTAAAAAGAGAAATGACAGTTTCTGCTACACAAGCACAGAACTTTTTTTTCGTGCGTCTGAATAAAAAAAAGTTATTAATCAGATAACCATTGCTCCGTAGTTCGTTTGTTTGCACTTTGGACTTATGGAGCATAGCGTTTAGTTCAGGCAGGCCACGGAGTCACGCCCAGCAACTGGGCTTACTGCTCAGCTGACTACCCAGCTGACTATCCAGCTGATTACCCAGCTGATCACTCGCTCTTATGTTGGTGGACATCATTCAGGGCACCCTCTTTAAGCTGCCGCAGGCTGTTTACTCTTGCCACTTTCTCTGCAAGCCTTTTTGCAACCCACCTTGCAATCCACTCCATCTCCTTCTTATACAGCTGACTTATTATCAATGTCTAGTTGTTGTCATTGATGTCTGGTCTGTTCTGTACCCTATGGGGGGGTTTATCTGGCTGCCCCTTCTGCCTTACGTTTTCAATGTTTGCTCGTGGAAGGGCAGGGGGCTCCCAGAACAGAGCCATACCACCAAGTGAAGCATTTAGTAATTATTTATCTGGTCCTGACTGAAGTCTTAAAAGTGCACTTTGTTTTTAAGGGTCAGTTTCCTGTACATAGACTAAGCCTAATGCTAGACTTAGAGTTTATTGTAAATGGAGGCCTTCTTGGAAGCTCTTTTGTAGTCCAAGACTATGCTCAATTCATATCAAAGCAGCCTAAAGTCTCCAAAGTGTAAACTAACACACTTAATAAACTATAAATATACTAGAAATACACTTGAAATTGGACTTGAGCTGGAGCCTCTGTCTCTCTGTGCAGGTTCCCCGCTGGTGGTGTCCCTGATCGGAGCCCTGTTGCGGGAGTTCCCTGACCGCTGGGACTATTACCTGCGCCAGCTGCAGAGGAAGCAGTTCAAGCGCATCAGGAAGTCGTCGTCGTACGACTACGAGGCACTGGACCAGGCCATGGACGCCAGCATCCAGGTGCTGACCGAGGATCACCGGCAGCTCTACACCGACCTCACCGTCCTGGAGAAGGACGTCAAAGTTCCCGCCAAGGTCTGTACACACCCACAGCACGACTGGTCATGGATGCTAAGCGCTAAGCCCAGTCACTAGTGAGATTAATGGACACCCAAGAACATGACTACCATAATTTCCCGACTATTAGCCGCGGCTTATAGCCTGGGTTTTCCCATACTGCCTTGCGCGGTGATTTCAATCCCACTGCTAAGCCAGTCTGGAAACTAACGCCCAAATGTTCGCCTGATGTTGGCGAACCAATCACAGAACATCCGAGAAGTTTCCGTTGCCTTCTTGCGTCTACATTCGACGACAAAGGATTTACGGCAGCCCTTAGCGTTGCATACGAACGAGTTGGGTGAGCTATGCGTATTTGATAGACATCCGTGGCGCCCAATGAACGGATCTGGGCATTTTTTCAAATACGAGAAAATGAACGTCTGGTTGCCAGACCACGTCTCATTTGAGAAGTGGTAGGCGTTAGCCAGGCTACGCGGCTTATACATTGATTTTGCAATATTTCTTCCGTTATGAGGTTAATACAAGAGGGCAGTTAATATGGTGTTATATGGTTTTGTTTCTTTTAACTTGCATAAAACACTGTACTGCGGCTTATACACTATGCGGCTCATATGCGGGAAATTACTGTAAGTTATGACTACGTTATGTGGTATGGAAGATTTCTTGATCAATGAAACCGAATGGTCAGTTTGATTTAAAGTTGTTTTCAAAGCCCTATTCGGACAGGATTAATGGAGACGTAAGGTAAAGTGATAATTACCAGGGGTTTCAGATTATGACTCTCTGTAAAAAAAAGTATATAGATATTCAGCCATTTCCTGTTTTTTGCTTTTTTGACCATGGAGGCGCTTGAAGAAGAACTCCGTAATAAGTAATGCAAGACAACCTCAGGGTAGTGATTTTGGCTGGTGGCTACTAATGTCATTGACCAGGAGGGTGAATTTGTGTGGTATTTTTTCAGCTGTAGCTTGTAGAAAACCCAAGTCTCACCACAAGCATTTCATTGTAGCCTACTTGTCCTTGACCTTGAGCATATGACAAATAAACTTGAAATTGACACTGAATAAACATTACTCAGGCGATGTTGTGTGCACTACTGCCATATCAGGAAGCAACATAGCATGCACATGGTGACAGGGAGGTGACTGTAGTGCTTAAATTGTCTTACCCCTCCCACTTCTGGTGGAATACAGAGGTTTCTTAATCCCGTGCGAATTGCCCTTTTATATTACAGACGTCTTGTGGTAAAATTATTTTACCTCATATCTCCACATAAAACTAATCCTGTCTGAATGGGGCTTAAGTATAGAAAATGATTACAATTTGTTCCTGTATTAGATGTTTTACATCCATAGGCTGATATCTCAATGGCACATGACGTGACCTGACTAGATGTGATACTTTTGGAAATGAGCTGTTTTCTGCCTTTAAGTTGATGTATTTGATTGTGTTCTGTATGGTAGTGGTTCTGTGTTTAATGTGTGTCATGTTGTTGTTGTTGTTGTTGTTGTTGTTGTTGTGCTGCTCAGGTGCTGTCGGTGCTTTGGGATCTGGAGGTGGAGGAAGTGGAGGACGTGCTGCAGGAGTTTGTCAACAAGTCGCTGCTGTTCCGAGACTGCAACCAGCGGCCATACCGCTACTACCTCCACGACCTGCAGCTGGACTTCCTCTCCGAGCTCAACCGCACACGCCTCGCCGTGAGTCCTGCTATCACTCACACACTCACTCACTCTCTCTCTTCATCTTGAATTTCCCCTTGGGGATCTATCCAGCTATCTATCTATCTATCTATCTATCTATCTATCTATCTATCTATCTATCTATCTATCTATCTATCTATCTATCTGTCTATCTATCTCATACACACACGTCACTACAAGTCTCACTACTACTCATTCACTCACTCACTAATTCACTAACTTTTAGTCTTTCTATCTCTTTCTCTCTCTCTCTCTCTCTCTCTCTCTCTCTCTCTTTCGCTCTTTCTCTCTCTCTCTCTGTCTCTCATATATGCCTCATCATGAGTCTCACTACCACCCACTCACTGTGTGTGTGTGTGTGTGTGTGTGTTCCCATAGGAGCTGCACACTAAGGTTGTCCGGCAGTACCAGCAGCACTACAAGACAGAGCCGCCCGTCTCTGGTGACGCAGAGAGTCTCTACTGGCTGCGCTTCCTGACCTATCACATGGCCAAAGCCGGCCTGTCCAAGGTAGTCTTCCCCTACGCCACACGCAACACATTGGGAGAGTGGCTCTCAGTCAGCCATTTTGTTTTCTCGTACTGTTTCCCTCTCTGTACAGCATTGTTTTTTTTTGTTTGTTTTTTTCACGCAAATGAGTATCTGCTACAAGTCTGCTACAAGTTGATGAGGAAGCCAATCTTTTGTTTACGTGCTGTCTGATACGTGTTTTTGATACGTGGACTGATATGTTCTGTTAAGTATTAAAGGTGCTGTACTGTGTCTGTTTGTTTATGTCCTCAGGAGCTGTACTCTCTCATGTTTTCTCTGGACTGGGTCAGAACCAAGGCTTTCGTCATGGGCCCGGCCCATCTGATCAATGACTATGTGGAGTATGCGGCCATACTGGACAAAGAGGTCAGTTGGCGTGACCGTGTGGGTGCAGTTGGAGTAGTGGTGGGGGTAGCTTTTTAAAGTGTTTGCTATATTATCACATGTCATGGTTCAGTAAAGGGGTTTGATCTAGTCTCTCTCTCTCTCTCTCTTCCTCCCTCCCTCCCTTTCAATTCAATTCAAATAGCTTTATTGGCATGAATGTAAAATTTTACAATATTGCCAAAGCATTCAATACAATAGTTATACAGATAATAATAATACAAACAATAACAAAAATGATAATAATACAGATAACAATAATAATAATAATAACAATAGCAATGATGATGGTAATGAAGTAATACCTCTCCCTCTCCCTCTCTCTCTCTCTCTCTCTCTCTCTCTCTCCCTCCCTCCCTCTCCCTAACAGAACGGAGAGGTCAGGGGTCAGTTCCAGGAGTTCCTGTCTCTGAATGGGCACCAGCTGGAGCAGCGGCCGTTCCCCGACGTGGTGCAGCTGGCCCTGTCGCAGCCCGACTCCTCCGAGGTGTACCGGCAGGCCAAGATGCAGGCGCAGCAGAGCGCCCAGAAGGGGGCGCTCTACCTCGACTGGGTGTACGTGTAGTACCGATGTGTTTTCTTCTGATGGGGGTGGGGGTGGGCGGGTGTATCTGAAGCACGTAGTTTCCATACACGGGTACGGTAACTCGAACACGTAAACATCCTGAACAGATGAGACATGTGACTTTGATTGGTTAGTAGAGTGTCATAGGACTTGTATGGTTCACCACTTCCTTTTCCAGGCTTTGTCTCTAAACCACACCACGAGACAGTAGCCTCATTGCATGGACACTTCTATTCCGATTAGAAATGGAATACCTGCTCAGTTGGAATACAAATTGTCATATAAACACTCAATTGAAATGAAAATTCCTGATCTGATCAGAATGTTGATTGCAATGAAAGAGGTGGTGTAGTCCACCAGTAGTGATAAAAGTTAAGTTAGGTGCATGATATTACTTTTAGAACCTCTTTGTCATGTTCATCATGTTCGACAACTATTCGTTCTATGCAACGGTCATGGTTCCTCTATTGTTCAGCCTAGTACAGTAAACACAGTGTATGTCATTGCTGGTTCATTTGTTTTTCTAGCGCTACCATGGACAGCTCTTTCACATTGTCTTGATTACTCTTTGTGATGGTGTCAGGATGGTGTTGTGATGATGGTGTTGTGTGTTGTTCAGGAATAAGAATAGCCTGGAGAGTCTGTCTCGGTTGTGTCAGGATGTTGTGATGATGGTGTTGTGTGTTGTTCAGGAATAAGAATAGCCTGGAGAGTCTGTCTCGGTTGGTGCTGCAGCCCCACCAGGGAGTGGTCTACTTCGCGTGCTTCTCCCACGACGGCAGCAAGATCGCCTCCTGTGGGGAGAGCAAGGACCTGCGGGTAGAGGACACTTTTTTTTCTTCCTTTCTCCCATTCATTCATATACTGTACGGAATGAGAGTGTGTGTGTGTGTGTGTGTGAGAGAGAGAGCAAAAGAGTGGGAGATATGTGTTTTAGAGAATTGGTGTAGAGAAGTCTTTTGAGGTGTTGTGTTGACTTGTGATGTTCTCTCTCTCTCTCTCTCTCTCTCTCTCTCTCTCTCTCTCTCTCTCTCTCTCTCTGTGTGTGTGTGTGTGATAGGTGTTTAAGAGCAGCAGTGGGGAGAAGCTGCTGGAGATCCAGGCCGGCGATGAGGAGGTGGTGTGCTGTGCCTTCTCCCCTGATGACCGTCTCATCGCCACCTGCTCCAGCGACCGCAAGATCAAGGTGCCGTCTGCTGCTCTGCACTATAGTGCCATGTGATATGCAGTTCATGTGTCGTATCTTAAGCAGTATTTACGACTACATTAGAGAACTTCTGATGACCATTGATGTGTCACTTATTCTGTCTATCTCTCTCTCTCTCTCTCTCTCTCTCTCTCTGTGTCTGTTCATCCATCTGTGTGGGTGTGTGTGTGTTGTCTCTAGGTGTGGAATGCGGACCAAGGGACCCTGAAGAGGGCGTTTGATGAGGAGTATGACGAGCAGATCAACCACTGTCAGTTCACCAACACGCGACACCGCCTCCTGCTGGCCACCTGCTCCAATGACAAGTTCATGAGCACCAAGGCAAGAGCGCCATCTCAACATGGCCATTTGCACTCCTGTGACCTCCTTAAATGACTCTCCTCCTTAAATGGTCTCTCCTGTCTCTTTTTGCCAGCTGGTGATTTTAATGTTATATCTTTTTATGTGTGTTTTGTGTGTGAGAGAAGATTAGAGAATGGTTTTATAATCCTCTCACCCTTTCTCTCACCATCTCTCTGTCTTTCTTTCTCTCTCTTTCTTTCTCTCTCTCTCTCTCTCTCCTTCATTCCCCCTACAGCTGTGGAACCTAAATAAGGCGTCTTCGCAGAACACTATGTTTGGACATGACGATGCGGTCAACCACTGCTGCTTCTCCCCTGATGATAAGTACCTTGCCACTTCCTCCAGTGACGGCACTCTCAAGGTGGGCACCTCCTGCTCTGCTCTCCCCCTCCGCCACTCAGCGCCATCCACTCCAAAAACACCCTTTTTCATTGTATTGATTTAAATTGTGCATGTGTGTATAGTTTCTTTCTTTCTTTCTTTCTTTCTTTCTTTCTCTCTCTCTCTCTCAAATTCAAATTCAAATTCAAAGGAGCTTTATTGGCATGACTCAGACATGAAGTGTTGCCAAAGCAGACATATGACAATACAACAGATACAATATCTGTTTTAGGAAAAACTCTCTCTCTCTCAAAGGTGCCATTTATCCTCAGGGGTGTATGTGTGTGTTCTGATCCTGGTTGATTTGCCTAAACAGAGCTATTGTAGTTGTTACATTTATAGAAATGTATCCTTTAAATGGTTTAGACTGATGGTGTAGTTTCCATTGCTGTGTATAGTCGAGCTGAAAGACTGTACATTTGAAGGTGAAATGGTGCCCTCCAGTGGCTGATTTCGGTATTGTAGAAATTATCCATTGTGACTTCTGACTCTGATCTGCAGATCTTTGAGGTATCCTCAGCGAATGAGTGGAAGTCCATCACCGTGAGTGACTACTTCCCAGAGACGGACCAGGATACGGGCGTCATGGTTACGTGCAGCACATGGTCTGCCAACGGCACTCGCATCATCTGTGCTGCTAAGAACGCCGTCTTTGTGAGTGTCTGTGTGTTTCCGTGTATGTGTGTATGTTTCTGTGTGTGAGTGTGTATGTGTTTATGTTTGCGTCTTTTTCTGTGTTTGTGTGTCTCTATTTGTATGTATGCGGCTGTGTGCGTATGTCCTGGATTTTCTTGTTTGTGTGTGTGTGTGTGATATTGTAAGTGAGTTGGCATGTATACCTTCTGTCTTGTGTTAGTGACACTTGTTTGCGTGGGATGAGTGACCACGTCCCTTACAGAGAGAGACGTGTGTTAGGTGTGAAGAGAGTTGTGTGTGTGTGTGTGTGTGTGTGTGTGTGTGTGTGTGTGTGTGTGTGTGTGTGTGTGTGTGTGTGTGTGTGTGTGTGTGTGTGTGTGTGTGTGTGTGTGTGTGTGTGTGTGTGTGTGTGTGTGTGTGTGTGTGTGTGTGTGTGTGTGTGTGTGTGTGTGTGTGTGTGTGTGTGTGTGTGTGTGTGTGTGTGTGTGTGTGTGTGTGTGTGTGTGTGTGTGAAGATACCAAGCCTTTTTGTTAATGGTTTTTGCTTGTGTGTGTGTGGGAGGGTGTTTGAAAATGCATCCTGCAGAGTTTGCGTTCTCATCCTGTTGTGTCAGGCATACAGTGCTAAGGCGTGGGGATAAGCCAGCCCAGCACACTGTTGTCAAAGATCGTATAGTTACTAAGATGAATCATAAAGGGGGTTTTCAATGGAACAAAATAGCAGCACTTCCTGCCTCCTAAAGGGGCGTATCCAGTGACGAAATAATTGGTTTAGAAAGGTGTAAAATTATTTCTCCCATATAAATACCTCCGTTTGCCTCCTAAATGGCAGTTGCGTCACAATGAAACCAGAATTTACCCTCATATGAATCGTCTCGCTTTATAAACCGTCTCTGCTGTTGTGCTTCTGAAGTTTTCTTTGGTATTTTTTTCTGTTCACCTGTTTTTTGTGGGGCCCACTGCTGCTCCTGGAGCTTTTGAGATATACTGTTGCCTGGACTCTGTTCCAACTCTGACACGTCCGTACTGAACTAGCATAAGGCACCTGTGGAAATAGATTGCACTGCCCCTTGTGGCAAAGTACTTTTTTCTTAAATGGAAAACATATTTTCGGTATACTATACACTACAGTATCTACCCAGCAGCAGCTGCAGATCAAGTCAAAAATATTTTAAAAGAAAGAGGGACAAATCTGTCGTCCAAGGTCAGATAAAAGTCAACTCACTGTGAGACAGTGGCTCACAGCAAGTGACTAAACAACAAGTACAGTGACTGTGATGTTTTTGGTGACAATGTGGATGGATTTGTTTGTGTATGCGTTTCTTAAATACGCGTGGGCCAGTTTACATGTGTGATTATCTGAGTATCTTGTTTGTTAGGTGTGTGTGTGTGTGTGTGTGTGTGTGTGTGTGTGTGTCTTTGTGTCTGTGTCTCTATGTGCAGCTGTAATTCATGGTTCAGCAAGCACTCTTAGCCCGTACAGATGTTCCTTTTTAATACTGGCCAGCATAACCGCTCAGGCAGTGATCCCTACTGCTAATAGGTATTATTACAGTACATCCTAACACCACACCCACACCCACACCCACACACACACACACACACACACACACACACACACACACACACACACACACACACACACACACACACACACACACACACACACACACACACACACACACACACACACACACACACTAGTGCTATTACATGCCTTAAGACTAAGTCCTTCTTATCCCCACCGTCTTCTTATCCCAGCCAAAAAGAGAAATGTAGCCCCAAATGCAACAGGATCTAGACACGAGCTAGACAGTGTTAGCGACTTTCTCATCCACTGGCATGTAATGTAATGTAATGTAATGGAATGCCAACAGTCTGTCAGGAGAGTATTGACATGTGCATGTCCATCATAGCTGTCAAAAGCGATCCCTCGCCCCATTAGCTACTGTTGATTACAGATGGAGCTGTGATGGAGAGGTTAATTGAAAAATAACCTGAAAGGGAAATTAAGTTTATTGGTTGTAACTGATTGGTTTTTCTCATTCATTGATTAGGTGTGATTGATGGCTCATTTATTGAATTGACTGATTTGACTCGGTGCGCATGACTGATGTGTTCATTTTGGTGTGTGTGCGTGTGTGTGTGTGTACTGTAGGTGTTTGACGTGGCCAGTGCAGACCTGGTGTGTGAGATCCGGACCAGTCGGATGAGCACCGTCCAGTTCTGCCACGCCTGCCCCAGTAGCCAGCTGCTGGCCATCGCACTGTCACACTATGCCGTGGAGGTACGTACGTGTGTGTGTGTGTGTGTGTGTGTGTCACTAAGGATAGCATTTGATGCACAAAAGTATCTCATATGTCATTATTTTTTGTATCAGAGCATCATCATTGAGGCCCCCATGGCCTCAGTTACTCTGTTTAAGCCTGTGTTCTGTTTGACATGGATAGAGTTGTTAGTGGGGGTTGGATTTGGGGTTTGGTCCATGCTACCTTTTCTAATTCTAGCCTAACTTTGTAAATACACTACAGTAAAGGACATGCTTATATTTGGAAGCATTAGCGTCCTTTCATTGTTTTAACTGTGTGTGTGTTGTGTGTGTTGTGTGTGTGTGTGTGTGTGGTAGCTGTGGGATTTTGAGTCCAATAAGAAGATGGCAGACTGCAGTGGTCACCTGAGCTGGGTGCGCTGTGTGCAGTTCTCTCCTGATGGATCACAACTCCTCTCCTGCTCCGATGACCAGACCATCAGGGTACACACACACACACACGTACATGCATGCTCACACACACACACACACACACACACACACACACACACACACACAGATACACGGACATGCGCACACACACACACACACACACACACACACGTACATGCATGCACTCACACACACACACACGTACATGCATGCACTCACACACACACACACACACACACACACACACACACACACACACACACACACACACACACACACACACACATACACATATCTCCCTCACTCATTATCCTGGGTGCTATCCTGGCTCTCCCCCTCTCTGCTTCTTCTGCTATCAGAGGTGCTATTGACTCAGGTGTGTGTGTGTGTGTGTGTTTTCTCACTCCCTGCAGCTGTGGGAGACTAAGAAGGTTCACACCTCGTCCGCCGCCTCCCTCAAGAGGGACTCTGACGTGCTCTTCACCAACGGTGACATCACATTGGTCACCGCCGACAACCGCAACCGTCTCCAGGTACGCGAATGAACCTGTGAAAGCAAACAAATTATCCCAGATATACAGCTAACACACTGCACCTGTGATTAAGCAACTGATGAGGCCTCCTTAATAAGCCTTAGCTTCTCAGAGGAATTAATGTGAAATGACAGATGCTAAACTCCAACGCTGGTATGGCTAATTACTCAATTACAGTGAGATCATGAGCACTATCCAAACGTTTGAATGACAGCTGGACAGCTTATTAATATGCATCATCGGACAAGCCATAGGACATTCAGTCATGATGACTAGTGTATTTGCGTGTAAGAGTATGCATACTGTAATTGTCAAGTGTGTGTGTGTGCGTGTGTGTGTGTGTGTGTGTGTAGGTACTGTTTGGATGAATGATGTTCTAACGTTGCACAAGCATCTTCTCTAGGCCCTGTGTCCACCAATTGCGTTTTTTTGCGCCGACGGCTGCAATCTTCAATACAAGCTCTATGAAGTTCAGCGTTCACAGCGCTCAGTCAGTGCCCTCGGCTGATCCTTTTTTCCGCAGCACTCAGAGCGCTGACATCTGTTCAACTTTCAGAACAGCGCTGGGCTCGTCAATGTCACTTCTGTCTCGACGAGCAGTCAAAATTGAAGAGGGGGGGAAACCTCGTAACCTCGCAACAAGCGCTGACCGAAGCACTGAGAAAAGGAGGCTGAGGGTGCTGTCAGCACAAAAAAAACACGATTGGTGGACACAGGGCCTTAACCTCTGTGTGTGTGTGTGTGTGTGTGTGTGTGTGTGTGTGTGTGTGTGTGTGTGTGTGTGTGTGTGTGTGTGTGTGTGTGTGTGTGTGTGTGTGTGTGTGTGTGTGTGTGTGTGTGTGTGTGTGTGTGTGTGTGTGTGTGTGTGTGTGTGTGTGTGTGTGTGTGCAGGTGCTGAGCGGGCCCACAGGTTCTGTAGTGTTTGAGTCAGAGGAGCAGGAGTCCAGAATCCGCTGCACCTCCATCTGCAGACAGCATGCTGCTGCAGCCCTGGGTAGAGAGGATGGAGTTGTGAAGGTAAAACACACACACACACACACACACACACACACACACACACACACACAAAGCATGTACACTTGCATATTTTACTTTAAAATAATGTCTTCAAGCTCATTTTGATGTGTGGACTTCTAATAGACTCAATTGTGTCTGTCAGTAGTGATGCTGCATGCTCAGAACACTCTATGCTCAGAACGCCTAGCAATGCATCATGTAGCTTTGTTGTTGTGATCAGAAATGTGACCCTTTTCATCAGTCCTCAAATAATCGGGTACCCCATTAGCACTAAATGTGTGCCCAGTCTGTTGATAATTGATAAAGAGGAGAATAATTCCTACATTAAACACAAGTACGCATTTCTAGACCTACAGTTCACCCATTTCAAAATCCATTTTCAGTTTAATTCCAGTTAAACGTTTTGATGAACATTCGTACCCGATCGAGCTGTGTTACCTACTGTTGGTCTACCGCGCAGGCACATTTTGAAAGATAAAATCATCACAACTGAACTGAATGCTTGAACGAGAACTCCTATAGTTTTCTGCTACCATTGTCTCCTTCATAGACTTTCCAAATGCATGTCCGGTTCACTTCTCTCTGGTTCTCCGTGCTCCAGAGAGGGAGGTCAGGCAGGGTGGAGCTGGCCTGTGCTGGCCTGTGCTGGCCTGTGGTGGGCTGTGGTGGCCTGTGCTGTGCTGGCCTGTGGTGGCCTGTGGTGGCCTGTGCTGGGCTGTGCTGGCCTGTGCTGGCCTGTGCTGGGCTGTGCTGGCCTGTGGTGGGCTGTGGTGGCCTGTGGTGGGCTGTGGGTAAAAATAATTGTCACCTTGCTTGAGGATGTTTTGTGTGGCTCTCCGTGGCTCTCCTGAGAGACGCATCAGGGTGACACCAACAACAGCTTGTGTTTCTCTCTCGATCTCTCTCTCCCTCTCGCTCTCTCTTTTTCTTTATCTTTCTTTCTCTCTCTCTCTCTCTCTACCCCTGTCTCACTAACTCATGGTATTTTGTTTCTCTCTCTCTCTCTCTTTACCTGTTTTGCAACCCTCATATCTCTTCCTGTTCTTTCCCTCCATGTTTTCTTTGCCCTGTCTTCTCTCTCTCTCTCTCTCTCTCTCTCTCTCTCTCTCTCTCTCTCTCTCTCTGATTAATGAGCTGTTAGCTGTTAGTGGTTGTATCTCCATGTCCTGGCTGCTCTCTCTGCGACACTGACATCACTGCTGACAGATGGCTGGGGTGCATCCTCAGGTGGTGTGTGTGTGTGTGTGTGTGTGTGTGTGTGTGTGTGTGTGTGTAGGAAAGGTGTATGTGTGTCGATAGAAAGGTGTGTGTGTGTATGTGTGTCTGTGGGGATGTTTTAGGGGATTCATCCGCACCCGTCCAAATTAATGAAGTCCCCCCTTTAACCCTGTCCAGCCACCAGATTAATTGATATTAATTACCTCTCCTCTGTGGATGCCACTGGAGTCTACCTGTCTTCCTCAATTCACCTGACCTCACTGTTCTGATGAGAGGAGAGGCGGAGAGGGGAGGGGGATAAAGAGATGGTAATGTAGAATCAGGAGAATACATTAAGACAATAAAGTGTATGGACAGGAGAGTTGATAATATAAAGTGAAAAAATGGCAGATAAAAGAAGCAAAGCTATGGTGCTCAGAAACGAAAAATTATAAAACAAAATCATGGAAATGTCCAAAACAGTGCCAATTCACTGTATATTTATTTACGTATTTAGTTATTCATATAAAAACTAATTGCGAACAGTGAGTTTTCCACTGAGGTTTTGTGTTTACTCTGCACTACCCTGTTTGGCTACTCCGGTCATGGTCACCAGCAGGAGGCAGTGTTGCTCTGGCAGTTAGTCAGAATGCACCACATCTGCTGCTGTACCAAGGCCACTGGATTAGCCCTCTGAGCAGAGGTGCATCATGGGAGATAATTGGCTCAGAATCCGAGTGCGATAACTTGTTGATACTGATCTAATTTGGAAGATTGATGAATTCTATGACGTTCCATTGTTATTGTTAATGAATTAAAGGATTACGGAAACTAGTGGCAACAAAAGTTGCACAAAAGTGTGTGGAAGTGTGTTGAAAGCTACAGACAATGTTATTACGGTAGGCATATTGTTAGTGCATTTTATTTATTTATATAATTTTAATGTGCTTTGTTGCACAGTGCACAGCCGTGTGTGTGCTTGCGTGCGTGCGTGTGTGTGTGTGTGTGTGTGTGAGAGAGCGTGTTCTGACCCATACATTGTTTTGTCACAGGCAGAGAGGCTCACGGCTAGTCAGTTTCTGAGGAGCGTCAGCAGGAGGGCTCTACAGATGCTGAGCCACCACAGGGCCTTTGTGCTAGCGCTAGGGCTAGAGACAGGCACAGTACAGGTACCAGAGAGAGAGAGAGAGAGAGAGAGAGAGAGAGAGAGAGAGAGAATAAGTGTGTGATATGTGTGAAAAAAAGAGAGTCTGTGTGAAAGAGAGAGAGATAGAGGTTGAGCATGTACGCTCTTGTGTGTGTGTGTGTGTGTGTGCGCATTTGTGTTTGTGTTGTTTTGTGTGTGTGTGTGTGTGTGTGCGCACACATAGGGTGGCACTAAAAGAGCACCCTCATCAGTGATAAGAATAGCCATTTGGTCAGGCACTGCAATTACACCTGTGAATGGTGTCTGTGTCTGTGTGTGTGTGTGTGTGTGTGTGTGTGTGTGTGTGTGTGTCTGTGTGTGTTAGCATGTGACTGAAACATTCAGTAGTTCATTCAGTGATTTCCATCTGAGCTGATTTCAAAGAAATACAGGGACTCCGGACGGTAAGTACTGTAGGTGGTCAGAGAACTTTTTACGTTTGCCTCACCTCCACTTCTCTTGTTTACTTTTCCACCTTTGATCCCCAACCCAGACAAAACACAGCCTTCTAGAAGCCTCCCCAAGTGCCATCATAGCAGGACCCAGACAACAACAAACAGCAGCAGCCTTCAGTTCAATAGAAAATACTCCTCTCCTCTCCTCTAATGTCCACAGACCTCTCCACTGTCTGAATAACAGACCTCCAGGCTATTTTTTTCTTTCCCCGTACCGTTCTCAGGAACTCTTCATATTTCACAGCAAGGTTGTGGTCAGGTAAGGCCACGCCGTGAGATCCGAGGACTGAGCTGACTGCTAGCGTTAGCTTCACTGTTAGCTTCAGCAGCGATGCGACCCATTCGCTGTGAACAGAAGCCTGCATGTCTAAACGCTAACGGAGCAGCTCGCCGCAGGCCTGCCATGTCGAGCATAAAGTGCGTCTCTGTTTCAGGTCCACCCTACTTGCCCTGTTCTGAGTGCCTGTTTGCATTTGCCCGACAGGTGCTGGTATGTCTGGCTGAAAGTGCTTGTCTACTGCTCTGTTAAGAACTGAAAGAAAACTTGCACTGCAGAATAAGAGAGCATGGCTCTTTTGTAGGCTCTACTCTGAAGTTAGTGGTGAATAAAATGTAGGACTGGATTTCGAATGAATGCTTTCCTAGAGCAGTGTTTCTCAACCTTTTTTCAGTCGCGGCACCCTTTACACGATTGAAAAATCTCAAGGCACCCCAAACTTTTCTTAAACTCATA
The DNA here is from genome assembly GCF_963854185.1 of Sardina pilchardus. Lineage (NCBI taxonomy): Eukaryota > Metazoa > Chordata > Actinopteri > Clupeiformes > Clupeidae > Sardina > Sardina pilchardus. Next base: position 21,313,987 of record NC_085010.1, read on the forward strand.
GGTGAACACACACACACACACACACACAGGAGTGTGACTTACACTCAGTGAGAGACTTGGGCCTGCAAGGATGAATACAGCCGCTCTATTCTCGCAGGAATGGATGACAGACACACACGTAGCTCCTGGTCCACAGCTCTAGGGCGCTCTCTGTACTTGAATCCGAACGTGAGGTAGCATAATTGTTATCATACTGACGTTTCTCGGGCCGTTTTCATGTTCTTTTCCTGCTGCTGACCGAGTCATTTGGCCGTAATGTTGGAACCACACCATATGAATGCAATCGTGGAAAAATTCTGCACTTGCCAGTGATGATCGAGAGAAGTATTACGTGTATAAAGCGCCCTAATGGCACTTAACAGTTTTGCATCTTTCTAACATGCTGCTGGTTAGCCTCCTCCATACTCCCGGTGTAAAAACAGTACACTCCTCCGCATGCAGAGCAGACAGCACGGCCGCATTTGTCAATATCTGCCCAGCAAACCAAAGCCCTTGCTGACGGTCTCTAGGCCTACCTCCTTCACTGAATAACCACACAATGAAGAGGAGATGATGTTGAGGGCCCAGGTTCAGATATTATTTTCAAAAACCTGTCCATGTTGCTATTAACCGCTACACAATAACGCTATGACTTGACAACTCATCCGATATCGCACGCTGTAAACAAAAGTAACCAATTTATAGACGTCATACAGGCTACGGATTGCAGCTTCAGGGTTAGAAAGAAATATCTATTTTCTCTGATGTGTGGCCGCAATTTACTTATCTACGTGATAAAGCTAGACTAGAGGAAAGATTCCAAAATTATGCTTTTTTTTTTTTTTTATTTGATTAGCCTAGTGTCAGACACGTTTCTGCGGCACCCCTGAGGAGGCCACAAGGCACCCCAGGGTGCCGCGGCACCCCGGTTGAGAAACACTGTCCTAGAGTATGATTTACTGAAAGAGCTGACCAAGGTGTGGTTTGTTGGACGATTTGGACGTTTCCGTTTCTTAATCACGGTATCAGCAAAGATCATTAAGGGCGGAGCAAGATACTTCATGAGAAGCCACTTCCTGGAACCCGAATCGCAAGAGGGAGGGGGGGCAAAATCCCCCTTTATGCAGAGCTGTTCCATTGAAGTCTATGGACATGACACGCATGACACACCCCCTTTATGCAGAGGAAGTGATCCCCGTTTTGCGCCCATAGACATAAACTACGACGACGTATCTTGCTCCGCCTTAAGGATCTTTGGTATCAGTAACTTTGTACCCATAGTAGAACATGGTGCACAGTCAGTCACTGCGTACTTGTAATGATGAAGATTTACTTAATTAAGCGTATATTGTCTCGGTGTATAGCACTACTTAGTAAATAACTGTTGAATGAAGACTAGTTGATGTGTAGTAAATGCTTTATAACAGTGTAATAAGCAGAGGGGGCATTGGTACTAGGTCTTAAGTGTGTTTGTGTACATAGTCAGTATTCAAGCAGCTCTTCCGCTCGCATGTCTTTGGCAGTCAGCTGAACGTTGTGCTTTCAAGCGCTGTTTAACAGTCAGCCATTGTGTTTGAACTCAAAATAGCACTTCGGCACTAGTGAGTGTAGATTGCCAACTTTTATCTGAAATAGCTTTTTTCTTTATTGTGTGTGTGTGTGTGTGTGTGTGTGTGTGTGTCCTCTGAAATCCTTGGCTCTGTAGTCCTTGACTGGCACTATCTCACACAAAGCGTTGAGCTTTGCTCTGAAACAGGCCTAATCAATCGCGCTCAGACAGGCTAGATGTTTTTTTGATGTGCCTTATCATTGTCATTCCTAGTTCCACCCATCTCTGTCTCTCTCTCTCACTCAATCGCTTGCTCTCTCTCTGTCTCTCTCTCTCCCTCTCTCACTCACTCTCTCTCTCCCTCTCTCCCTCTCTCTCTCTGTCCTCACATGCCGTTCTGATTGGCTGCGTTCTTGTTCTCCTTAATGCGGCAGCAGATTTTTGGGGACACTGAAGCCATCGTGTCCATCTGTGTGTCCTGTCCCCTCCCCATCCTGTCCTGCTGGAGGTGGTGATGAGGCTGTTGTCTTATGTCTGACCTTGCTCTAAAGTTTGTCTACGGCACAGTGTGGCCCGCAGATAGAAATCTAAATAGGATAAAGTGTGTTCTTCCACCTGTTGAGTTTATGTTCGTTTATCCTGACGCGTTATCGTGGTATTACAGAATGATCTTGCACCATGTACAGACAATCATTTGGGGTTTTTTTTAATCACTGATGTATAGTTCCTTAACACTGTTTGGATCTTAACCAGCACATTTGGTTTATTCTATGCTATCAGTGTGACTGGAAAATGCTCTGCTTTTTTAAGCAGTTGTTCATTTTACATTTATGGCCTATGGCCCCGATTTTGCTACAGTTTTGTCATAGCTGACAAATTTCCAGTGTCGCACCCGAATATGAAAAGACACCGAAGGAGGAACGACCGGCGATTTATTGTCTGCAGCATACCACGACTCTATGACCAAAAGTCTATAATGTCAGATTAGGACTCTTTGAAACTGACACTATGATGAACGAGAAGGCTATGATAGATAGGCTACTTGATCTTATAATGTGTTTGTGTCCAATCTTCCGACCATTATCCAGCAATAATTTGTGGTTCTCTGATCGTCTAGTCTGACACGGTCGTCAATCGTAAAAGACCACCGTGGAAGACAAAAAAAAATGTGTGTAATCTGCATAGGCCATTACTTTTACTCATACTCATTTTGTACTCTTAAATTGCCTTTGGAATGTTCCTTTTGCTTTTATTTTTTATAAAGCATGTTGAATTGCCTTGGTGTATGAAGTGTGCTATTGAAGTAAACTTGCCTTGTCTTGCCTTGCCCTGCTCATCAGTAGCACTGTGTAAAGTGCTAATGTTCCTAAACAGGGTATGACTGGTTTGGCTTGTCTTTGGCTCTCTCTCTCTCTCTCTCTCTCTCTCTCTCTCTCTCTCTCTCTCTCTCTCTCTCTCTCTCTCTCTGTCTCTCTCTCTCTCTCTCAAATTCAAATTCAAATGAGCTTTATTGGTATGACTTACAGTAGAAGAGTAGTGTTGCCTGTGTTGCCTAGTGTTGAGTATGGTCTTAAATTCAAAGTATGGTCTTAAATTCAAATATCTACTCAGAAATAAGTTAAACATATGTATGTCTAGATTATCTTTGGTTAAAAAAGGAAACTTATAGCTTTCAGCTTTAAAGTATTCTAAAATTAAAGGAAACTTATAGATTTCAGTTAACTCTAAATTCAAAGGAAAATTGCTAAATTATCTTGGGTTAAATAACTCTCACTCTTTCTCTCTCTCTCTCTCTCTCTCTCTCAGGTGCTGGCAGTTCCTTCTGGACAGACCCTGGCGACTCTCTCAGGTCACACTAGAACCGTCTTCCACTGTCAGTTCACCGAAGATGGACAGCAGCTGATCACCTCCTCAGAGGACACTACCATCAGGGTGGGTCCATTTCTCTCTTTCGCTCTTTCTCTCGCTCTCTTGTCCTCCCTGTCATTCTTCACATCCTTCTTTTTCTCTTATCTGGGGCCTTTCTCTCTCTCTCTCTCTCTATCTGTCCTTCTCCGCCTGTCTCTTTATGATACTGCTGACACGGCCTTTCATTTTCTTTTTGATTTTCACTCTCTCTCGTTCTTTAATCTCATCTTCCTCACTATTTCTCTCCATCATCTCTCTCCTTCTCTCTCTCCCCCCCCATGGCTGTGCTGACAGGTTGGTCAGTAGGGAAAGTGTTGAGTGTGTTTTTGGGCTGTTCCGCTTCTGTGCCCTTCAGCACCTCTGCAGTGTTCCACACGGCTGCACCAAGAGCCCTCCCAAACACACACACACACACACACACACAAATGTTCTTTCTCTCTCTTTCTCTCTTGACTCACCCATACTCTTATACACACACTCATCCCAACACAAATACACATTAATATTCTTACTCGCTCTCACTGTCTCTGTCTGTCTGTCCCTGTGTGTGTGTGTGTGTCTCTCTCTCTCTCTCTCTCTCTCTCTCTCTCTCTCTCTCTCTCCCTCTCTCCCCCACCTACACGTACTGTACACACTGACAGTCACTCAAACATATTCAAATGTTGTCAACAGAGATTGATGATGTATACACTGTGTCTGTTTACATAATATACCTTCAGGCCTGTTAGGATGATGTTGCTGTCACTAGCCTCCTGTCAGATCCTTTGTTGTTCCCATCCATAACCGGGTATTGCTTCATAATATGTTTTTTAAGAGTTATATTTTAGGCCATTTTATCTTTTACTGAAAGCGTAGTGAAGATAGACAGGAAATTAGTTGGAGAGAGATGAGGAGTGGATCTGGAAGGTGACTTCAGGCCGGATACGATCACGGATCTTCATAAGCATGGTTATGGTTATAGTTAATGGTATGGTATTTAGTAGTCACGTTTGTCCAAAGCAACTTACACACAGCAACAATACAATAGTTAAAATGAGCAGTAAACAATTTAAAAGTAGGTAACACTACATTGTATGTGTATTGTAATGAGAGGTCAGTACTGTACTACTGTACTCCCGACATGGCTCCTATCACTTCTTGATCAGAGCAAGGGGCTGAAAGCTCCATGGAAGCCAGTGGTTGGGGTGTCTCTCTGCACAAGTCAAGTCCAGTCCAATCCTGTCCTTTTTCCCTGCCAGATATAGCACACCTTAGTGAGATGACCGATGCGGCCAGCTGAGTCCTTTGATGTTGGGTTGATTTAACACGCCCGTGAAACCCGGCAGTCTCGCCATCCTGATTTGTCCTCAGCCACACATAGTCTCTCCTAGAGGCTCTGTCATGGATCTAAGGCAAATTGGGCTGTTTGGATTTTTAGGGACATCTTTGGAGACTGTACTTAACTTGTTATTTGTATTTGGTTGGCAGGGAAGATAATGTGTTTTTCTCGTCTACTCTTCAGACGTCTATCTTTAATGTTAAAAACAGCAGGATTGAATATGACCCTTCTCTTCATGTGTGGTCAGACCACAAGCTCATCTCTTGGTCATCCAGGCTTCAACTTTCTAATTACTTGGGATTAGACTCGTTGGCTTATTTTCAAGACATGTTGTTTACCTACTGTACTAAGTGCATACTATTGCACTATTGCATGCCTACTAAAGATGTACTTTGGATTTGGCAGAGGCAGACATTCCAGGTTCAGAAAGTAAAAGTGCTGCCAAGTGTTTAATTAAACCAGCTCATCCTAATTAGCAGCCAGGTAGATCAGATAATTAGCGATGTCATCTGTGTGGAGTGCACAGGTAGAAAGAATATACTGTATGGCAAGACTTTTACTTTCTGAAACCGGGATATCCGCCTTTGGGATTGGATCACACAAACTGTTCATGAGTAGCCTAGTAGCTCAGAAGTTAAGAGTGGCCTACTTTCTAACCCCTCCTAAACATTAAAGTGAATCTGGTATATTTTAAAAAAAACTTTTGAACTTTTGAAAAACACAACCATTGAAGTTTGAATGCTTTGGATCCTTAGAAATTGGAATTTGAAAAATGAGTTCAAAACAGGGAAGGACTGGCAATAGTGAAGTAAAATATAGAAGAGTTTTCCACTAGTGAAAACTGTACTGGTGGCCTCTGACCATACATTTTTAATAACGTTTTTGAAATGTTATCGAATGTATTAATTTTTATTCACTGGTGGTCCTTTAGTCCAAACGGTGTTCCCTGTGTTGCAATTTATTGAAAAGCCCTAATGTATCTAAGTTTCTCACATGCTTCCACTGGTCTTTTATAAGTACACAGTGATGTTAAAGACATGCTTGACTCACTGACTGTATGTCCCCCCCTGCAGGTGTGGAGGTGGCAAACAGGGGAATGTCTGGTTCTGAAGGGACACACCGAGTCGGTCAGGAGGTTCTCTCTTCTTCCCTCCTCGTCTTCCTCTCCAGGTCTTCTCTCGTGGTCTTTTGACGGAACCGTCAAGGTAACACATAGTGTGGTCAACACACATGCCGTCTAACTCCCTTCTCAAGCTCCTTCACAGACTTCTTATAATACTGCATACAAAACTGTGTTATCCCTATCTGGACACAGAGATGTGTTAAAAAAAGACAACACAAGCTGTGTTATTTTCAACACATACTGTGTAACAAATACCAAAAGCAATGTGTTGGAAATAAAACAAACTGTGTTGTCCCTATCTGGACACAGAGATGTGTTGTTTTCAACACATTCATTTTAAGAGTGTGTGTCTATTCTGACCGTTCGGATTGCTGTGCTGCGACTTCCCCCCACACACAACTATTAACGAGATGCATCCACTGTCATTCAGCCTGTTATTGTCTCGTGTAAATCCTTCACGGCACATAAAGTCTCTGTTGGCTGTTCTCTGAGGTGTGGGACATGGACACGGGGGAGAAACTGCAGGACGTCACCGGTCACCAAGGAGCCATCCTGGCCTGCGATGTCTCCTCTGACGGACGGAGGTTCGCCACCACGTCCGCCGACATGACCGCAAAGGTGAGGTGCTGAGAGAGAGAGAGAGAGAGTAATTGTCTTGTAATTGTTGTTATGTCTTACCTTTACATGTACCAATTGCTTTGGCAATACAAGTTTTCATTTGTCATGCCAATAAAGCAACTTTTGAATTTTAAATTTTTTGAGAGACCGAGAGAGAGATAGAGAGACAGAGAGAGAGAGGGAGAGAGACCGAGAGAGAGATAGAGAGACAGACAGAGAGAGAGAGGGAGAGAGACCTCCCCACCTTCAAAAATTACTTTGCACATGCTGGACAAATAAATCCCCTGTCAAAGGGCTGATGGCTGGCAGGGACTTCATTAGAGATGTCTCGTGTCACCGGAGAAAAGCGATGGTGGTAATGACTGCTGAGAGAGAGAGAGAGAGGGAGAGAGAGGAGGAATAGAGTGAGATTGAATGACTGGTAGATGGATGAGATATTTGCACAGTTTTCTATCATGTGTCAGAGTCTTATATTCTCATGAGACACGTGTCCTTGCAGAGGTCACCTGCATACTGTGTGTGTGTGTGTGTGTGTGTGTGTGTGTGTGTGTGTGTGTGTGTGTGTGTGTGTGTGTGTGTGTGTGTGTGTGTGTGTGTGTGTGTGTGTGTGTGTGTGTGTGTGTGTGTGTGTGTGTGTGTGTGTGTGTGTGTGTGTGTGTGTGTGTGTGTGTGTGTGTGTGTTCTATTAGAGCAGGGGTCGGCAACCTGCGGCTCTAGAACCGCATGGGGCTCTTTAGCGCCACCCTGGTGGCTCCCTGGAGCGTCTTCAAAAATGTATGAAAATGAATGGGGGGATTTTTGTTTGTTTGTTTTAATATGGTTTCTGTATGAGGACAAACATTCTTAACTCTGTCCTAGTACTGTATGCACTATAGGAGCCTGGTGCTGCAGGTATTTTATTTATTACACGCCTCTTCATACTGCTGTACAGTATGCGTTCGGAGGTCTGATCATTTTATATAATATATATCCGTTGTCATGGAAAATGGGTTCGCAGATGATCAGCTGTGTTGCTGACATATATTTGGTAACAAATAAATGTAAAGAGACAGTGGGTTTTTTGTTTGTTTTGTTTTGGCAAGTAGCTGTACAATAAACAGGCTAACGTAGAGAACGGCGGTCATTATTGGGAAAAGAAGTCCCTTCGGGGCGAAGCAAGACCCATCGACTGGGGCATCAGGGTCCGGTTGGCCCTGTTGGGACTTATTTTCCCAATAATGATCAGCGTTCTGTACATTATCCCTTACGTAGCATCTGCAGTTATAACTTCGGTCCTTGTACAGGTGCTACACACACACACACACACACACACACACACACACACACACACACACACACATGCACACACATACGCACACACATACACACACACATACACACACACACACACACACACACATACATACACACACACACACGCACGCACACACAGACACCCACAGAGACACAGACACACAGACACAGACACACACACACACGCGCACACATACACACACACACACAAACGCATGCACACACACAGACACAGACACACAGACACACAGACACACAGACACACAGACACACAGACACACAGACACACAGACACACAGACACACAGACACACAGACACACAGACACACACACTCAGATTTGTACTCCGTTCATTGCCATGCGCTACTGCTGGCTAATTGGTATTGTAGGTCTCAATTGTGTGCTAACCTTGTGCATCTGAATTAGAATAGCTGGCTGTCCTTCATGAGAATACACACTATTTATTTCCATAACACAGAAGCACTCAGAAACATGTGCTCACACACACACACACACACGAAAGCATGCTCGCACACTAGCACATTAACACAAATTGACTGGCGCACTTACATACACACAGATATATGCAGACACAAACACACACTAACAGACACACTGACACACACACACACACACACTCAAAAATGCAGACATAAACACACACTAACAGACACGCTCACACACACAGACACACGCACGCTCATACACACACACTCACAGACACAGATGCACGCACGTTCACGCTCTCTCTCACACACACACACACACACACACACACACACACACAGGTTGTGTGTCCATAAAAGCCTTTTGGTGAGTCTCTGGTGATTGGGGCTGTTACTCACCCTTCAGATGGAGATGCGCAGTAATTAGGACTCTAGCAAATGAGCCCAGTAATTACACTCTCCATGTCCACCGCTGTCAGTCAGCCGTCTCACACACACACACACACACACACACACAGAGAGAGAATGAGCAAGTGAGGGGTAATATCAGGAAAGAGGGAATAGGTAATAATGCTGATGGTGATTGGAAAGAAGAAGAGTGAAAGAGAAAATTAACTGATTAGAAATGAAAGTGTGAGACGTCGTTTGTGAAGGCAGAGGAAGGCGTGAAAGGAAGGAGAGGGGGAGACAGGGAGGGGTAGAAAAGAAGTGAGAGAATGCTGATGTGAGATATGACGTGAGAGATAAGCCTACAGTACACTCACATCCCATATTCAGTTGCTTTAAGAGGCGGCCATTTTCTTCCTGTGGCAGCACCGAGAGACTTGGTGACTTAGAGGAGAGTCTAAAGCTAAGTTAGTAACAAGGCAACGTCCATTCGCTAATTCGATCTGATGAGCGCGATCAATAGGTCAGTTTGGTCGGGTCAGTCCAGTGCTCCCGTGCACCACACCGTAGCTTCAGTTCATGCATCTTTGCACTTTGGTCAGTCAGTCATGACTTTGCAGTTGTTCAGTTAAACAACAACAATTAAACAATAATCTCCCAACTATTAGCCGCGGCTTATACATCGATTTTGCTGAATTTCTTCAGCTATGATATGAGGCTAATACACGGGGGCAGTTACTAAGATATTAATATGGTTTTGTTTCTTTTAATTAGCATAAAACACTGTCCTGCGGCTTATACACAATGTGGCTAGTACACCGGAGATTACTGTACCAACAGTACAGGACAGCACACACATGTCGTGTGCTGTATGTCCCATTGGAGGGGAGCACACTAGTTGCAGTACAGTCTCTTGGCCCCATCATGACCTTTCACCCCTGACCTTTGCCCTCAGGTGTGGAGCTGTGAATCCTGGGAGCTGGTCCACACCCTGAACGGGCACAAGGACTGCGTCCGCAGCTGCCGCTTCTCCGGTGACAACCAGCGCCTGGCAACCGGTGATGACGACGGAGAAATCCGCGTAAGAAAGATTTTTTTAAAACTTTCAATTGTGTGTCTCTATCTAGGCTACGCCCAGATTATAGAAACATGTTGAGTGTCTGTCTATAATCTACGAACTTCTCTCAGACCTGTGTGTGTGTGTGTGTGTGTGTGTGTGTGTGTTGAGTGAATGAGGGAAAGAGACAGAGCCTGAGGCAACAGTCATCACTCTGCCAACACTAAATGTCTGGCCTCAGGGGCAGAAAATAAATAAACAAACAAACAAACAAACAAACAAACGCACACACACTCACTCTCTCTCTCACTCACTCACACACACACACACAAACTCCTTACACATGAGCACACCATTCAGATATGCAAACATAGACACTCTCTTACACACACACACTCACACACACACTGTTGCTGCCTCCTCATCTCTTCCTTGAGCACTGCAGTGAGATTTCACCACATCCTTGGAGATTGCTGGATTTATGTCAAGAGCTGTAAGCACCAGGCTCTCTCTCTCCTGCAGCCCTGCAACCAATCCCGCTCACTCATGTCAGTCGCAGATCCCAGTGTGCCTCTCACGGATGCATATAGCACACACCAGTGCTGTTTGCCTTTTCACAACGTGTCAATATTATGAGAGTGAATGTATGGCCCTGTTTACACTGTGTGTGTGTGTGTGTGTGTGTGTGTGTGTGTGTGTGTGTGTTGCATTGTGGTGGTGGTGGTGGTGCTGATGATGATGAAATGAACGTCTCCTCTCAGCTGTGGAACATGCTGGACGGAAGCCTGCTGAGGATCTGTTGCCGTGGCAATAAGGATGCCATGGACTCCCAGCATGGAGGCTGGGTGACGGATCTGCACTTCTCCCCCGACAGCAAGGTGCTGGTCTCCACTGGAGGGTACATCAAGGTGAGAGACAGACATATGCACACGCACACACACACACACACACACACACACACACACACACACACACACACACACACACTGTGTCTCTCTGGCATACCCATACACACGCCCACAACCACCTATCGTCACTCGCATTTGCATTTCACATTATGCATTTGTGTGAAATACAAATTTCACACAAATAAATACAGCAGTGCCTTTCTGGTGTGAGTGTGTGAGTGTGTGTGTGTGTGTGTGTTTTTCGGTTCTGTCTTGACGGAAGCGTCTTCAAAGTGTCTTTGACTAGCTGCCATTTTACAGGAGGCTGGGGTCAGACATAGTTCAGATGGAGCTGTATTCTGATTGGCTGTTGGGCACTCCTCTGATCGATGGTATTTGGAACAAAGGCTGTGGGGAGGGGTTGGGTCTGACAGCACAAACAACAGCAGGGCTTTTCTGGGAATGATGAAATGGAATTGCTCATTCAACCCACCCACCCCATGTCCCCCTCTCTCTCTCTCTGTCTCTCTCTCTCTCTCTCTCTGTCTCTCTCTCTCTCTCTCTGTCTCTCTCTCTCTCTCTCCATCTCTCCGTCTCTCTCTCTCTCTCTCTCCCTCTCTCTTTCTCATTCCATCTCTCTCCTTCCCATTCCATCCATTCCCTGTATATTCACTTGTGGCTGCTCAAATTGAAGCCCAACTGTAAGAGTGAAGATAGATTTACTGCGCACAATATTAAAGCAAATCTTGAAAACTAGAACGCCAGGAGATACTCCAAAACCAATTCAAGGATGAAGCTTTTTCCCCCTCCACCACCAGTCGTTCGTTCAATAATTAATTTGGACAGAAATTAATTACTTTTCCACTTATTCGAGATGCAGCAGAATCCTCCGTGTGGATTGCCACAATGGAGCGCAAAAACAGACGCTCCAGTATGGATTTCAGCTCACTGAGGATGAGATGTAGCCTTCTATGAAAACCAATTTTGGCCCCATCATCAGAAATATGAAGCCTTATCGCAAAGCCTTCAGTGAGGACATTTAATAGCCGTTAATATGAGAACAGGAAGTGATATAGGATCTCGGCTGTGCATTATATGAGAAGGTGAATAATTTCCTCCCCCTCCCCATATATTCGTCGTTCATATTCGTCGTCCGTGATGGTTATTTCTCCACCTCTATTTCACATTGTGATTGTCTTTCCCTGCAGGGATTTGTGCATTTCATCACTGGAATGATCTAGTGAGTGAGAGAGAGAGAGAGAGGGGGGGGGGCTGTTTTGAATGCAGACCATGGTTTCACTTTAAGTGCACAGTATTAGACTGGAAATTACACTGTCTCCGGGTTATTGTGTTCAGAGTTCTTTTTAATGGAAAATCAATTTCCCCCACACCATTTCTTTTTTCTCCGCGCAATAAGCACAAACATCCACAGATGTCTCAGATAGCGCAGTAGAGATGGAGGAGGAGGGGGGGGGGTGGAATGTGCACAGCAAACTCTACAGCTCGTCATTCTAAATCCTCCGGCGAGACCCCTTTTGAAATGGTCATAATTGATGAGTGAGAAGTGTCTCAGTGTGATTGACCCCTACTTTTAGGTATATGATGGACATAATGCTGAGGATTGGATCCTTTCTTCCAGAACCTTCTGTGTAATGATTTGTATGGAACCCTTTTGTTGAAGAGATGAGTGAGTATTCACTAGTGAAATCAATACATGGACACAGACAGGTTCAATTTGGCCCCCAGTGAACTGTTCTAAATAGCATAAGAAGGACCGTTTAAAATGTTCAGAGATCCTCAATGAACCCTGGGTAATGTAGTTTCATATGTGGCACCACCATCAGTGTGGCAGATCAAACGTTCCCCCTGTTGTTTCAGAGGCGTGGATGTGGTGATGAATGCCCTTTTATCCTTCTAATGAGCAGTGATGGATTATCGGGGCTGTGCTGAGAGTGCTGTGAGCGGTGATTGATTAATAGGCCTGCATATTGCTGTTAATGTTTCATCAGTCATCATTACCATGCCTGTCAGCAGGGCTCTTCATAAACACAGGAACAGCTTTACCTGTAACCAGTCCGTAATTGGATTGAAGATTCTCTTTGTGTGTGTGTGTGTGTGTGTGTGTGTGTGTGTGTGTGTGTGTGTGTGTGTGTGTGTGTGTGTGTGTGTGGCAACTGTGTTAATCTGCCAAGTTCAGTGAACTTGTTGGATGCAGGTGTATGTGTGCGTGCGCACTGCGCAGGTGTGGGGGTACGTAGATGTGTGTGTGCGCGTGCATGCATGTACACATGTACTGTACATATACAGCATGCATGCATTATGTGCTGACTAAAGATCTATACTCCCCACCACGCACGCACACACACACACACACACACACACACACACACACACACACACACACACACTCACACACTCCCTCTGATGATAAGATGTAGAACGGTAGCAGTAGTGGAGCATTGGCTGCCTCCCACCTCTCCACTGGAGCCTGCAGGACTGTGGGCTGACCCGTGATGAGATATGACCGCAGACCCAACTGGACACGACGGCCGGAGGAGGTGATCTGTGACTGCCGGCCAGTGGTCTCTGATATCCACTCATTACGTTTGGCTGTGTCACAGCCTGCTGTTGCATCGATCCAGGAGGACAGGGGGAGAATGGAGAGAGAGAGAGAGAGAGAGAGAGTGGTGGAGAGGTAGAAAGAGAAAGGGATGGAGAGAGAGGGGGGAGGGATAGATGGATTGATATGAGGTGGAAGGTGTGGGTTATGTGTGTGATTAAAGTTGGCTGTGTGTGTGTGTGTGTGTGTGTGTGTGTGTGTGTGTGTGTGTGTGTGTGTGTGTGTGTGTGTGTGTGTGTGTGTGTGTGTGTGTGTGTGTGTGTGTGTAGGGCAGCATGCTGCTGTCTTTGCTTTTTCAGTTCAGTCTGAAGGTCATTTGCCCAGCCTGTCTGACAGAAGCTCAGGTGATGTGACTTCATACTGTGTGTGTGTGTGTGTGTGTGTGTGTGTGTCCATGCAGGTCAGCTTCCCTTTCATTTTTGATGCCTTTTCATGTGTGCATGCTGTTAGGTCTCTACGGTAGTGATCTTTTCATGAGGGACCCTTTGAGCTCTGCCTGTCATCTCTCTCTGTCCCTCCCTCCTCTCTCTCTCTCTCTCTCTCTCTCTCTCTCTCTCTCTCTCTCTCTCACACACACACAAGCATATATACACTTCATTCATACTTTGTGTGTATTACATGGTGTGTGTGTGTGTGTGTGTTTAGAGTTATTATCTGAGAGTAGAGAGTGATGGGGAGGTCAGACAGTATATTACACCTTTACTCAGGGTGATACACCAATGCAGTTTATCATTCTGTCTGTCTCCACAACCAACATGCACACAAGAGCGCGCACACACACACACACACACGCACGCACACAAGCGCGCACACACACACGCACGCACACACACAAACCGCTCCCCACATCCCATCACAAGGATTCCTGTATTCCACATAGAGAAGGTGTGAAAAAATCACTAATTTGTCTCTCTACACCCCCCCCCACCCCCACACACACACAGACGAAAGCACATTCCCACATTCCACATAGAGAAGATGTGAAAAAAAACAAAAACTCTTGTTCCCTATTTACTTCACACACACACACACACACACACACACCTATAATGATTGTCTCTGAGTCTCAGCACTGGTCCCTAAACAGGCCTGCAGCCCAGAGTAATTCACACTCAGTAGCCTCCGCGGTGCTGACCCAGGCTCCCCTCCACTAACAATAGCTTTGCTTGCTGCAGCCAACACACACACACACACACACACACACACACACACACACACACACACACACAAATAACACACATCTCTCTCTATCCCTCACACACACACACACACACACACACACACACACACACACACACACACCTTATTCCTCACCACAGGGAAAAGCAGTCTTCAGTAGCCTGTTGAGGAAGCCCAAACTTCCTCCCTCCGCTGCTCTAAAAATCAGCAGTCCGGACCCTTTCCCGCGCAGACTATCAGCACCATCAAGAACATCAATACCGCAACATTACTTTTCCAATTATTGCTATCGGCGAGCAGCATCACCGCTTCAATGGCAGACTCTGCAACTGAGAGAAACATGTCTCGCAAGAGCATCTCCAAATACGTAATTAGATCAGTCCCCAAACACACTCACACACACACACACACACACACACACACACACAGCGCAGCTTGTCTCGAATGTAGCCCTAAACGCATTACGGCTTATTTTCTGTAACCGTTTAGTTGTTTAGGTCGCCTGAGCTCCGAGTTCCAGGAATGCCGTAGTTTATTAGGAACTCGACGTCGAAAAGGTCAGTCGGCGAACGAGGGTCCAGCCACTTACGGCCCGTATGCATTAACCTGCAAAGTTGCTCTGCGACTTTTATCAGCTTCCACCAAAACCGCTTAATGTCTCAGAAAAACCTGTAAGTGGACTTAAAGAGGCTCCCGCTCATGTAAATCGGTGTGAGAGGTTACAGGTCCCGTTGGCAGCGGAGCTCAGTCCCAGTAAATGGACTGTATTTACATAGTGGCTCTCTGCTCTGCGCCAAGGTAATGCATCTCGCTCAGCTTCCTGGAAGAGGCAGGCGGGAAGGCGGGAAGGCGGAAGGCAGCACAGGGGCGGTGGGGAGGTTTGTGAGGAGTGCTTTACCGGCTGAAGTGTCCTCCTCAAGGGTGCTCCACCATAAGGCCAAGATCAGCCTGGAAATCCTACAATTACTGGTCACCCACTCCGCCTCAGCTACCAGTGGACGAACCACCCCTCAGGCATAGGAATATGTGTATGTTGGCTAGCAACATTCATCCAATTCTTACAATCTAAGAGGCTTAACAATAACAACAAAAAAAAGATAATATGTTTAGTGTCTGGGATGTTAGCCGAATGAAAAAGGTCTGCGTATCTCCTGAAGTATTCTCTGCGCAGGTAGTTTTGCAGTGCTGGCCTGAATGGCGGTTGTGTTGGAGGGTTTAGACTGCGGCATGTCTGAGGTCGAGTTGTTAAGTGCTTTTCATGTACTAATGTGAAACACCACGGCCACAGACCGTCCGCATTCGCATTAACCTACAGCCTGGGAATGAACTCCGAGGCGCAGTACCCGTGACTGGTCGAGCATGAGAGATGTAAACAAGGTTGGGTTCATGTGCTCTGCACCGTTCCCTCTGTGAAGCACAGTGGCCCTGTCTAACAATCTTTTTCACCAGGGGACCAGATATTTATGAGTGGGTTATGTGACTAGGACACTGACATTTTCTTCTGTTGGTGTCTTTTGTACTGTAGCTTGGAACTGGAAGCTAGCATTCTAGCATTCCTGATGAGCACTTTCATTTTCACCAGTTCTCACAATAGAGACTGATGAACAACTGCGTCTTTACTGACATGTAATGGCACTTAATTGCTTATATCTCATTATGTGAGCTTAACCGCTCCACTATTGCCAATTCCTACTGTTATGCTTTTACATAGCAACTTTCTGGCTCTTATATTATGTTCTAATTCCTGATTGTGGATTTGGGTTTTTCACCCGTCACCTTTTGGTACAAAAACAAACAAAGGTGACGTTCAAGTGCTTCGTCTGAAAGAGGATGTTTAGGAGGTTGATGGTATCAGATGGTATGGACTCGGAGTATGAGAGGGACCAAAGGGGTGTTAAATTCCTCACATTTCATTGTGCATCATTGCATTCATATGTTTCATCAGCCTGGTGTCGTATTGAGGTGAGCATAGATCACATCCACATATCCACCCATTAGCCTGACCTGACCTCTAGCAATAAACACGGTCAAGCATTTTGATCTGTTTTAGCGCCCCACCCGGTGGCTTTCCTCCCTGTAGATTTCTATGGCTCATGGCCATCCACAGCTTCCTATAGCTTCTTCTAGCTCACACCTCCAGGCCTTATTATTACCTGCTAAATGACCTGTCAATCATGATGCTGATTGTTGAGTGCCTTAAGGGTCTGTGGGATCCTTTGGGAGAGTGGCCCAATGTGACATCCTCCTGACGTTACAGCTGTGCGGTCTCAATCCAGTTTAGCCCCTGATGAGGCGCAGACAGAGCACTGCTACAGCAGCTAGCATCAGCTAACAATGAAGCTAACAGCATCTCTCCAAGTTGAGTTTATCTCTGGGCAGGTTCTGCATGAGCGAAGTGAGAGGATGTTAGATTACCGTATGCATTTCTCTGTGTGTGTACTGTGTGATTGTGTATATACTGTGTGATTGCGTTTGTATTGATTGAGTGCACCTGGATATATGCAGAATTTCTGCATAAATTTGAGTACCTGTGTGCGTGTGCGTGTGTCTGTGTGTGTGCGCGCGCAGGTGTGTGTGAGTATTTACATGCTTTGGCCTGTAGGCTATATATCTTGAATCATACTCTCTGTACTACTGTACATAGTTGAGCAGCCAGATTTGGGTGTGATTGTCAGGCCTCACAGCATTCTGATCATGTGTCTACATCGTGTGTGGGTGTGTGTGCGTGTGTGTGTGTGCGAGCATGTGTGGATGTGTGCATGCTTTTGTGTGTGTGTGTGTGTGCGTGTGTGTGTGTGTGTGTGTGAGCAGTGATGGATGAGTGGATTATGAAGGAGGAGAGCCCAGGCTGCTGCTCTGTGTTGGCGTGGTGGTCTCCTCTGATAGCGTTTCTGCTCCCTGACGGATACGGGGTGGCGGCTGGAGGTGAGGCAGGGGGGCAAGCGGCCAAAACATCAACCTTATCGCCCTGCCTTCACACTCCAGCTATCAGGCTTCGCTTCCCCTCTCATCAGTCTTCCTTTTTATCACTCGCTCTCTCTCTCTCTCTCTCTCTCTCTCTCCCCATCTTTCTTTCTTTCTCTCTCTATTTCTCTCTCTATTTCTCTCTCTTTCCTTCTGTTTGCCTTTTCACTCACTTCTTTTTCTCTCTGT
>NC_085010.1:21334203-21336703 GCF_963854185.1 Sardina pilchardus
CACACACATTGTGTGAGCAAGAGGGAGAGTGTGTGTTTGTGTCTGTGAGCGAGCAAGCAAGAGAGAGGGGGAGAGAGTGTGTGTGTGTGTTTGTGTTTGTGAGAGAGTGTGTTTGTGTGTGTGTGTGTGTGTGTGTGTTTGTGAGAGAGTGTGTTTGTGTGTGTGTAATGTTGCACTGAATGAGTTTCTCCAAAGAGCCCTGAAGGGGAGTGTGTCTTTATGCACTGCAGTGGCTGAACAGATGGCGTGTGTGTGTTAATATGAGTGTGAATGATGAGACGGTGTTTGGTTAGATTACTGCTGAAATGGAAGCAAGTGTGTGTGTGTGTGTGTGTGTGTGTGTGTGTGTGTGTGTGTCTGTGTGTGTGTTGCAGGTGTTTTTTGTTTTGTAGTTTTTTTGTATGAGGGAACACTTCACAAAGACAGAGGGAGATTATGTATGCATGCGAAAGAGATTGAGTGTGTGTGTGTGTGTGTGTGTGTGTGTGTGTGTTTAGCCTTTAAGTACTGCTTGTGTTAGAGTTAGTTTCAGTGTGCATGTGTAGCACTGCAGTGCTGCTTGTGTTAGTTTTAGTGTGTGTGTGTGTGTGTGTGTGTGTGTGTGTGTGTGTGTGTGTGTGTGTAGCACTGCAGTGCTGCTTGTGTTCGTTTTAGTGTGTGTGTGTGTGTGTGTGTGTGTGTGTGTGTGTGTGTGTGTGTGTAGCACTGCAGTGCTGCTTGTGTTCGTTTTAGTGTGCATGTGTGTTTGTGAATGTGTGTGGGAGGGTGTATGTGAGCCTATGACTACCAAATGTTGATATGTGTGGGTGGATGCCAATGTGTGTGTACACGTTCTTACTCTGTACAAAATGTGAACTTACTCAACTTTGTGTGTGAGTGTGTGTATGTGTGTGTGTGTGTGTGTGTGTGTGTGTGTGTGTGTGTGTGTGAGAGAGAGAGAGAGAGAGAGAGAGAGAGAGAGCGTGCACATGTGAGTCAGTTGGGGATATGCTGCACATCCGATCCATTGTCAGTTTGGTTCATAGCTATTCATTTTGATGTAATACGATATCTGTGTGTGTGTGTGTGTGTGTGTGTGTGTGTGTGTCTCCGGCAGTCAAGTCACCTCATCAGTTTGGGGTGAGCTCAGTAAGCCTTGCTCAAAGAGTCCCATCAGACACACACACACACACACACACACACACACACACACACACACACACACAAGTCCTCCCTTATTGATTGTGTCTCTCCCCTGGTCCTCTGGCCCTATCGGGCTGCTGAACTTCTCCCCCAGCTTTGTCCTTGGAGGTAATCCTCTTTATGGAGTAGAGTAGAGTAGAGGAGAGGAGAGTTCAGTTGAGTTGGGTGGGTCTGATACTCCTCTGTGTCTCACGCTCACTAACTCTCCCTCTCCCAGGGCTGTGGCCTGCTCTGTATTCCACTCAAGCACTTTCACTTCCTCAAGCAAACACACACACACACACACACACAGAGAGAGAGAGAGGTTCATAGTCTCTCACAACAAACAAATACACACACACACACACACACAGAGAGAGAGAGAGAGAGAGACTCATAGTCTCTCGCAAGTAAAAAATACATACACACACACACACACACGCACGCACAGCAATTTGGAAGATGACTGAGAGAGATTGAGTGGAATAAGAGTTACTAAAGACATAGAAAGTCAAATCACCCATGAGAAGGAGAAAGAGGGAGGGAGGGAGAGAGGGATGGATGGAGAGGGAGGGGAGAGAAAGAGAAATTGCATTTGGGATGTTTAGGAAATGCTTGAGGAGAGAATGGACAGGCTAAAGGACGATTATTCATACGCTGACGACAGAGGAATGGTAATGTTGTTTCCCCTGTAGAGTTTGGACAGAAAACTGGCACAGGAGTTTCGCCCTCTCTCCCTCCTTCACAATCTCTGTGCAGACGCTCCAGACTCCTCCATCGATCGGCCGTCCTCTCTCTCCTGCTCTCCTCACTTCTCCTGACCTCTCCTGTCTCTCTGGCTCTCCTTCTCTCGTTTGCCGCTGTCTTCTCTGAGTCTTCGCTCCTCTCCTCCTCCTTTCTCATCCCTTTCTTCCTCCCTTTCTCATCTCTGCTTCCGTCTTCTCTTCATTCCATCACTGGAACTGTCCCTCACCCTCTCTTCTTCTCTCTCCCCTCATCACTCTCTCTCTCTCCTCCTCTGTATTCTCTCCATTTCTCTTCTCTTTTTCCATCAACCTCTCTCGTCATCGTCTCTCTTCCATTTCTCTTTTTCTCTCTCCTCTCATCACTCTCCCTCTCCCCTCCTCCTCTGTATTCTCTCCATTTCTCTGCTCTTTTTTCCATCAACCTCTCTCGTCTCTCTTGTATTTATCTTCTTCTCTCTCCTCTTCATCAACCTCTTCTTTTCCTTCCACACTCTCTCTCTCTCTATCTCTCTCTCCATTCCTCTCCTCTCCTCCTCAGGTTGTTGGCATCCTCCCATCTCCCTCGCAGCTGTTGCCAAGTTCACATCACCCTT
>NC_085010.1:21341703-21369203 GCF_963854185.1 Sardina pilchardus
TGGAGAGGAGACTATGGATGCTGTGTTTTCTAGTATTTTTTTTTACATTTTCTGTGTTTTTGTTTAATATGATAATCGCATTATGAAATGAGCCCTGCCTTGTTGTTCTGGGGCTTGTTTCCCAAAACCATAGTTGCTAACTAAGTTAGCAACTTAGTTGGTTGGCAATAGGAAACTGCATTGCTGAACCAACTAAGTTGCTAACAGGTTAGCAGCTATGGTTTTGGGAAACGCACTCTGGTAAGTTGAGTGGCCCTCCTTAGGTGAGCCGCATCTTTTCTGGGACAGTGCTCTTTGTCATGGCCAAGTACTCGTGCACCATATGTTTCCTGACCTACATTTTAAAAATGTTTTCTATTCATTTGTTTCCTCTTGGGCAAGAAAATGCAGTCTTTTCTTTGTGCTTCGCGGGTACACACGCCTGTTTGTTATCAAGGCCTTCATTTCCAAAAATAGTTTTATTTTATTTTATTTTCTTCCTTTTGTAGCAGTTTTTTGTTTGTTTTTACTCACGGCCTCTTGGTGTGCCGGGATCTGTTCTGGTGTCTTTCTGACGTGATCTGCCGTGCATTAAATGCATTACCGTGGTCCCTGCTGTAAGTTTACAGTCGTGCATAATTTACGACCGTAAACTTACACCGGGGACACCGTTGTAATTGTGCAATACTTGCTGTTGTTTCAGCACAACCAGCTATTTTATCAATGTGAAAAAAAATCCTAAATGGAAAATTCTGTTAACTGTAGACCTGTTTACAGTCTTTAAGCTACTGACTTTTCTATGCCTTTATGAACCAAACGTATGGTGCCCCTTTTTCCACATCTTGGCTTACAATAGAAATGGATGCTCTTTAGAATCTACAGTAAATCAGGGTTTGCCTTGCAATACGTAGTCCAGCCATTGGACTGAACATTTGACAGCACTTCCAATGAGATGTAGTATCCTTGAGCCATGTAGAATCAATACTATGTAGAATTTTTTTATCGTTATTGATGCATGCAACATCTTATGCAAAGTGTGATACATATCTGAGATGTCCAGCCTTTGTTCAATCAATCAGTCTGAGTCTCCACGGTTTGGACCAGCCTTTCCTAAATGCCTTGGTACTGCCTCTGGTGCTTTTTGCTACAGTCAATCAGAATTCCACATCTATTTGGGCCAATGGAGTAGTTCAAGAAGCACTCAGGGTAAAAATCTTTGTTTATTGATCAACTATATGGCACTGGTTGTATGTCTTGCATGATGCACATAATTTATACCTGTCTTGCAATAAATCTGTTGCATTGGTATGTTGGTGTTGGGCTGGTATTTGTATGGATTGGATTACTTGGTCCAATATGAAGTGTTATGAGCAAGCAGACTGTGAGAGTAAATTTAGTGTGTAGAGATGAGTGTGTGACGAGTGTGTGGTGAGGATGAGGATGGTAGGACGAAGACCACCTCCACATGTCTTCTGCTGTGTCTTTTTATATTTGTTTTATCTGCGAGCCAGCAATCCCGCCTGGCTGATGTATGTGTTTGTGTGTATGTGCGTGTGTGCGTGTGTTATGTAAAAATACTTCAGTGGGAGGTTTCCTTGATGCCATGGGTGATTGACAGCTCTAAAAAAACAGTTGCCACCGACTGGATTATGCACACTCGTCACCGGAGAATATGTTTTATCTGTGTGTCAATTGGCTCCCATGTTTTTGTAAATATGTGTGTATGCCCTTCTATCTCAGCAAATATGTCTGTGTGTATGTGTGTGTGTTTTTTAGTGTGTGTGTGTATGTACAGTATGTGTGTTTTTTAGTGTGCGTGTGTGTGTGTGTGTTTTACTGTGTGTGTGTGTGTGTGTGTGTGTGTGTGTGTGTGTGTGTGTGTGTGTGTGTGTGTGTGTGTGTGTGTGTGTGTGTGTGTGTGTGTGTGTGTGTGTGTGTGTGTGTGTGCGTGTGTGTGTGTGTGTTTTACTGTGTGTGTGTGTGTGTGTGTGTGTGTGTGTGTGTGTGTTTTCTTGAAGGGCTGGCACTGCTGACACAGCGGCCGTCACGCTCCGTCTGCTTCTGACACCTCCCTCGGACAGCGTGCAGATCTGAGCGGACAGGATGATGCCCCCCCATGTGCACACACACACACTCACTCACTCACACACACACACTCCCCACCCCACATCACTGGCTGCTTCTCCAAATGTCAGGCAGACATGCCGCAGGGGTAAACTGGCACACCAGATCAGTCCGGTCTGCATGTGTACGAGAACACACACACACACACACACACACACACACACTCACTATCATACAATATCAGACCCAATCAATCGGTGCCAGGACACCCAAATGCTGATGCTTTTCCAGTTCAATTAACATAACCCAGCATGGTCCCTGTAGAATGCTAATTCAGTTCATTTCATAATAGCGGAACTATTTTCTATTTAGCTCCGTAATACATATTTGACCACTCGTTAGCGGTTCATCTCCAAATTGTTCCTCTGCCATCAAATCAAATAGATTATTTTATTCTGTGTGAGTGACCCATAGCAGCACTGTAAGATACAATGTAAGATTGTGCTGGTGATGTTGAAGTGTTCGGGACTGTCCAGCTTGAATGTCTTCTGTCCAGTCAGTGATATGCACTCATATATTAACCCACACACACACACACACACTAGGAGTCTCACACAACACATTCACATTTATATCCAACGGGCCACAGAAAGGGCGTTTCCCATCAGTCTCTTGCTGTGGGGTCGGAGTATGCAAGAGCTGCCACTCGTCCTTTTTAAAAGGGCAAGTTGACAGACGCTGGGGACGTGACCAAAGACACAGCACCGCCAGGGGCGTGTGTGTGTGTGTGTGTGTGTGTGTGTGTGTGTGTGTGTGTGTGTGTGTGTGTGTGTGTGTGTGTGTGTGTGTGTGTGTGTGTGTGTGTGTGTGTGTGTGTGTGTGTGTGTGTGTGTGTGTGTGTGTGGGTGTGGGTGTGGGGGTGGGTGGGTGGGTGGTTGAGGGAAAGAGAAGAGGGCTTGTTAGTCAGTGGAGTCCTCCGTTGACCAGATAGGAAGGACCCCTGGTGCTCTGCCACATTGCATTTGCTGCTGCAGAACATGAGAACACAAGAGAAGTACTAGACCGCTATCAGCCAATGAGAACCAAGGGAAGGTAGATTAACCAGCTAAATAAGCTACTCTGTCCACTCCATTACGCCTCATTTATCTGACACGGTCATCCAGAGTGACTTCTCGTGAACAAACAGGGACAGTCCTCCTGGACACGGGTTAAGTGTCTTGTCCAGGGGCACAGCAGAGGCAGCCTATACTTAAAGGGACACTTCATCGATTAGCATTAAGCTTTGTATCTTTCGAAAACCAGTCATGTTTTTGAATGGTCGTGCATCATTCCCTCAGTTTGCCTTGAGATGGGAGAAATACGGATTTCAATGTTGGACTTCCTGCTTTCAATGATGTAAAAATCATCATTTTACTTCATTGAAAGCAGGAAGTCCTATTCATGAGTTTCATTGAAATCCGTATTTCTCCCATCTCAAGGCAAACTGAGGGAATGATGCACGACCATTCAAAAACATGACTGGTTTCGAAAGATACAAAGCTTAATGCTAATCGGTGAAGTGTCCCTTTAAGGGTGTTCCAACCTCCTGACCCTCAGGCCTGATGAAGATCTGTTGATCGAAACGTTGCCTTTTTAACTAATAAAGAACTTTTTTTGAGCCATTACAGTGTGCAGAGTAGACCATCAATAAAAAGGACAGAAAAGTCCGCACACTTAAGCTCCAATATATTCTTTTTTCATTTTATTCACCACATGTGACGTTTCGAGACACACTGCCCTTCCTCAGACAGTGTGCAGACCATCACCTTTACTCTTTGACATGATTTTTGTCTGGCACATGGCACCTGTTAAAACATTTTTTTGGATGTGCACACCCGTCTCTCCAAATGGGTGTTCCAATCTCACCACATGACCTTTACAGTAAGTGTGTCCCTGGAACTCTTGCAAAATGTGAAGTGTGGTCACTCACAGCCTCAGGAGCTACATGGGATGGCAATCACTCCCAAATGTTTTGATTCTCTCGCTGTGATTAGTGTGGGTGAACACTACTGGAGAGGAGACTATGGATGCTGTGTTTTCTAGTATTTTTTTTACATTGTCTGTGTTTTTGTTTAATATGATAATCGCATTATGAAATGTTGACCAGGAAGATTGACCTGTGATTGGCCCCTCTAGATGGACGTTATCGCAAGATAACGGTCACAGGACGTCATGTCAGCATCCACTTCCTTATCTGGAGCTGCACCCACAGGTCACTTCCTTATCTAGAAATGCTTGTTGTTGTTGTGCTGCCTGGTCCAAGAGGTGGCAAAGAGGCTAGTGAGAGGAAGGATGGAAAGATTTCAGAGGCTCAAGGCAGTCATGGCAAGCTCTTCAGCCCAATGGAATAATGTTAACTTGACGTTAATGTACTGTAGGCCTCAACCGACTAGTAAGCTGAAAAAAAGGGCTAAGAATAACACAAAAAACTATCGAAAATAAGGTACAGTAAATAAATTCTACAGTACAGCATGTTCTGAAGCAAACACACATGCATAAGCGTCTAAGTGAATCACATCCAGTCTATATACAAAAATGATTGGTATGTACATATGAAACTCAAAAATCTTGCCATTTGATCAGAATATAGCCTGAACACCCAGACCTTCACAATTGTTCAATTGGGAGTGGGTCTGAAAAAGGTTAATTGACTTCAGACTTTCCGCAAGGGCGTAACTAGCACTGAAATTAAACTTAAATTGGTACATTAAACTCTTGCCAAATGGTTTCAAAAGTGTAACAACCTTGTAAATAAAGGCAGGTTTTCTAAAGCAGTTGTTTACTCAATTTCAAAGAAATACTACGTCTATGCCGGATTAGCAACAGGACATTGGAAATGGGCTTCAATGGCCTTGTGCCCAGACGGATCTGCAGAGCAAATCCCAAATTTGCCAAAAGTTCGTATTGGTATTCGTGCGGCTAAACAGAACATCAGGCACCGTGACGGTAATGTAAGGGAACAGAAACAGAAAGTCTCCTACTTCAGTGATCAGGTAAAGCTTACTATACACAGACAGGAATCAGCAACCAATCAGGCTCCCACTCCACATTTCTCTGGCATCGATTGGTTTATTTATAAGCACTGTTGCTTGGAGCCATGCTAACCTTGCTCAGAATCAAAGCAGATCTACTGTACCTGTGTGTGAGGTACTGAAAAGAGCTCAAGTTGAATTCACTGTGGACACAGTCACTACTGTGGAATAATAAAGTTCTATCTTCCATTTTTGTCAAAATTGTGTTATTGACATATTACTATTCTGTGACAAGTTCATAAGTGCAGTTTGAAGCCTGTAATGAGAGAGGAACGTTTATAATGGTGTGTAAAATGACACTATAATAACCCTGGATGATTCTTGATTGTCAGTGCAATCGGTGAGGTTTCTCTCTACTGATGCATCCTTTACTTAGAATCCATTCAGTACACATTACTAATTGTGTCAGTCATTTGAACTTTCTCACATAGTGGATGTTATTTCTCAAGGATGCAAGGAAGGCCAGTGCATTCTGTGTTACTTCAGCTTCCAAAGTATAGTATAGGACTATATTCATCTCTTTCTCATTCATTCATTCTTTCATTCTTCTCATTCATCTTTTATCTATCCTCCCTTCCTTCCTTCCTCAGTTCTCCGGCTTGTTCCCACTAATCTATAAAGAACACTGGATAGACTGTCCCATTGTTGCCACTCCATCATTTTTTTTATAGATCAGTGGGAACGAGCCGGAGGACCGAGGAAGGAAGGAAGGAAGGAAGGATAGATAAAAAGACTAATGAGAAGAGCCCATTGTTTGCATCGATTCATCATCATGAGGAAATGACAACAAAAACTTTTTTAGAGGGTAGATGTACTGTAGCCTACAGAGAAAAACCCAAGTGTCCCAGAGTCTTAAATGCCAGCAAGTCGAGTCCCCAGCAGGGCAGCTTGAACTAGGGGTGCGTTCAACAACCTGCAGGGCAGCTTGAACTAGGGGTGCGTTCAACAACCTGCAGGGCCGCTTGAACTAGGAGTGCGTTCAACAAACTGCAGGGCAGCTTGAACTAGGGGTGCGTTCAACAACCTGCAGGGCCGCTTGAACTAGGAGTGCGTTCAACAAACTGCAGGGCAGCTTGAATTAGGGGTGCGTTCAACAAACTGCAGGGCAGCTTGAACTAGGGGTGCGTTCAACAACCTGCAGGGCCGCTTGAACTAGGGGTGCGTTCAACAAACTGCAGGGCAGCTTGAACTAGGGGTGCGTTTAACAACCTGCAGGGCCGCTTGAACTAGGAGTGCGTTCAACAAACTGCAGGGCAGCTTGAACTAGGGGTGCGTTTAACAACCTGCAGGGCCGCTTGAACTAGGGGTGCGTTCAACAACCTGCAGGGCCGCTTGAACTAGGGGTGCGTTCAACAACCTGCAGGGCAGCTTGAACTACAGTAGGGGTGCGTTCAACAACCTGCAGGGCAGCTTGAACTACAGTAGGGGTGCGTTCAACAACCTGCAGGGCCGCTTGAACTAGGGGTGCGTTCAACAACCTGCAGGGCAGCTTGAACTACAGTAGGGGTGCGTTCAACAACCTGCAGGGCCGCTTGAACTAGGGGTGCGTTCAACAAACTGCAGGGCAGCTTGAACTAGGGGTGCGTTCAACAACCTGCAGGGCCGCTTGAACTAGGGGTGCGTTCAACAATCAGGTGTCCAGTGCTGAGGAGAAGCACTTGAGCTGTGAACAGCGAGGCACTTTTTGCAATAGACTCCACTGAGGCATGTCTTGTTGGCATATCACAGTAAGTGAGCGTGCTTCTATTGAAGTCATGATGGTGGAAATGCTTCGCCTACTCCAACTCTTGATATAGAGGAAGTATCTTCTAATGAATAGCATCAGGTGGCTTTGCCTCGAAAGGGCTCAATACCCCCCAATTTATAGCAATATATTGTCAAACGTCCCGGTTCAGGATGATCAAGGACATCAATGGAGTAAAAGACTAGAGGAAGGCACAGGGTAAAGGATGAGAGGATATGAGGGAAGAAGACAGGAGCAGAGAGAAGAGAGAAGAAAAGAGAAGAACAGGGGAGAAGAGAAGGGAGGAGAAGAAGAAAGTACAGTAGAGAAAAGAAGAGAATGGAGGAGTTCCCGATGTCCTCGTTATGCCCAGGCACTGAGTATTAATCACTGTCTGGAGTTTAGCCTTAATTAGGGAGATCTTTGTGTGTGTGTGTGCGCGTGTCGGTTTGAAAGACAAAGAGACTTCTTCCACACGTGGCCTTCTTCTTACAGTATAGTAGCAGTCATCAGCAGTCATCAGTCGCTAGGAGACTTCAGTCACACATTAGAAACGTTCCATGTCGACACGTCTGATTAATGTCATCTACAGATGATAAAAGAGAACAAGGAGGATGTTTTAAAAGAAAAAACATTCTCTCTCTCTCTCTCCCTCTCTCTCTCTCTCTCTCTCCCTCTCTCTCCCCTCTCTCTCTCTCTCTCTCTCTCTCTCTCTCTCTCTCTCTCTCTCTCTCTCTCTCGTCTAGTCTCTCTCAGTGCTCCCGGTCGTCGTGGCGTCTCTTTTAGCCCATTAGTTGCTCCCCATGATGGATTCAGGCATGAGGTAATGAGGCAGCCACATATTTAAACCGCCGTCATTGTGCATCAAAGTGAAGGGCCCTGTTGTTGCTAAAAGGACTCCGTTTCCCAGCGGCCTTAGAGGAGGGCTGGGTTTGAATTAAAGCCCCCTATAACCCCAGGGGGGTCCTCGGTCGGTAGTAGAAGCAGGAATTTAATTTTCTCTCTAATGCTTCATTCCTTACGTTCTCTCTCTCTCTCTCTCTCTCTCTCTCTCTCTCTCTCTCTCTCTCCCTCTCTATTCTGTTTCTCTCTCTCTCTATTCTGTCTCCCTCTCTCAATACCTCTCCTCCTTTTTACTCTCATTAATTTTGCAAAGGCTCTTATTTTTCTGCCAGGGAAGATGTAGAGCTAGCCACCCAACACACACACACATACACACACAATTACCTACACACACACACACACACACACACACACACACACACACACACACACACCTGCATACACTCAGTCACTCTCTCTCAAACATACACACACACACACACACACACACACACACACACTGATACAGACAGACACACACACACACGCACGGGCACGCACGCACACACACACACACACAGAGAGAGAGAGAGAGAGAGAGAGAAATGGCTTCCGAGTGGCCATTGCTCAAAGCGTTGCATAAGCCCCTGCTGAGGCCCTGTGGGCAGCACCACCCACAGTCAGGCTCGCTGCAGCTCAGTGGACGATGCGCGCGGCTCGCTCCCAGTGATGAATGAGAGCTAACCGCCCGCTCCCGTCGGCTCCATTAGACTGGACTCATACCGTAGGCCCCACTCCACTCCCCTCACCTGCTGCACTACTACAGTACTACTAACGCTAGACACACACAGTACTCTCACACCACAGTATTGCTAACGCTAGACACACACACACACACACACAGTACTCTCACACTACAGTACTACTAACGCTAGACACACACACACACACACACTACTCTCACACTACAGTACTACTAACGCTAGACACACACACACACACACACACACAGTACTCTCACACTACAGTACTACTAACGCTAGACACACACACACACACACACTACTCTCACACTACAGTACTACTAACGCTAGACACACACACACACACACACACTACTCTCACACTAAAGTACTACTAACGCTAGACACACACACACACACACACTACTCTCACACTACAGTACTACTAACGCTAGACACACACAGCACTCTCACACTACAGTACTACTAACGCTAGACACACACACTACTCTCACACTACAGTACTACTAACGCTAGACACACACACTACTCTCACACTACAGTACTACTAACGCTAGACACACACACAGTACTCTCACACTACAGTACTACTAACGCTAGACACACACACACATACTACTCTCACACTACAGTACTACTAACGCTAGACACACACAGTACTCTCACACTACAGTAGTACTAACGCTAGACACACACACACACAGTACTCTCACACTACAGTACTACTAACACTAGACACACACACACACACACAGTACTACTAACGCTAGACACACACAGTACTCTCACACAAACTAACTACCGGTAGATCATGGAAGATAGTGAAATTATATTGCCCGGGTTTCCCAGATTCGTTAAGAAGCTCTTTGCAAAGAACTTCTTAGGAGCGCTCTAAGAACGTTCTTAAGAAGTTCTTAGCACTTAAAAGCTTCTTAACGAATCTGGGAAACCCGGCCATTATCATTTCAATGTTAGGATTGTTATCCATTGTGTTCAATTCATGGTGTTGTGCTGTCATTTTAGATGAAACGGCTATAAAGACCATACAATTGTTAAATATAATCATAAAAAACAATTATATGCTAGAATATGGCATGATTTAGTCACTTATTAGCCTACATGCTACATGGTGCCCATATAGCTGCTGTTTTCTGTAGCGGAAAGTGTTGAAGTTCACTTTAGCGGAAACAATGAGGGAATTATGACCAGAGGCCTGTTATGGCTCCAAGATTACACAACTAGTCTCACCCGGCAGTGGTGAAAAACACCTCATTGCCTCATGAAGCGGGTGCCATGTACTCAGGGGTGTGTGTGTGTGTGTGTGTGTGTGAGTGTGTGTGTGTGTGTGTGTGTGTGTGTGTGTGTGTGTGTGTGTTAGCCTGGGAAAACACTGGGAAGAACACAAATGCTTCACACTTGGCTACAGAAATGTGGTGG
This sequence comes from Sardina pilchardus, assembly GCF_963854185.1. Classification (NCBI taxonomy): domain Eukaryota; kingdom Metazoa; phylum Chordata; class Actinopteri; order Clupeiformes; family Clupeidae; genus Sardina; species Sardina pilchardus. The sequence continues at coordinate 21,351,564 of NC_085010.1, forward strand.
TGACCTGATAGTGGAGATGGACTGTAAATTAAATGCACTTTAATGGGTCCTATCTGGGGGAAAATTGCATGGTGCCCGTGTTTATTGATGGGATTCATTTGCTCATTGGGATAGTGTGGTCCTCTCTGGGAATTGTCCTTGTGATTGATTATATTGGTTAAAAATCTTGCCCATTAAACATCTCTTTTTATGTTTATGCCTCTGACTCTGGTAGCATTGTCAATAACGCTGAAAAACATTGGAGATTAGGAATCTCCAATCCAGTCTACACACCACATTATACTGACATGATAATAGTGTTAGCAATAAGATCGCTCTACCGCACACGGTTGACTTTAATCGATTTTATTCAGAGCGAACAGCGCGTTTAGCATACAGTGTCCTCAGGTGAGTGAACCTCCGCGAACCTGAGGACACTGTATGCGAAACGCGTTGTTCACTCTGAATGAAATTCAGTAAAGCCAACAGTGTGCGGTAGAGCGATCTTCTCATTGTTACCTTATTATTGCCATTTAAATATGTTCCTGCAATCTACCTACACCTAACCAGGCTGGGTGTGGACCTGGTGTTGATTTGGAATGATAAAAGTGTTGTCAAAAGAGCTTTTCTCTCTGATTGACACATATGATTTTTATAGCACATATGATTATTTAAATATCCAAATGGAACCTATAGTCAAATGGAACCAATAAAAAACCCATAGTGACCACTGTAAGCTACAAAAGCATGAGGTGGACATGGTCCGGTTGTGCTCATGACCCCGAGTGGTGTACAGGTGTGTTACCTGGCAGAGTTCAGCCTGCTACACCGTTGGCACGCGCCACAGAAAGTCACCCTTGATGTCATTTCCCACCATCATTTCTCGCTGGGACATCTGGCTGGTGGTGTACTCAGATCTGTGTCACCGCATTAACGCCCCCCCTCGCCCCCCTGCTCCACCGATGCTGCCAAAAACGTTGGTTCCTAGCACCTGTGCTCACCCTGTGTTGCTGCATGACCTCTCTCTGTCTCCAGCAGAGTGGATTTCCTGTCAGTCCATACCAACGCGTGCCCTCCAAATACCTTCCCCCCCCATCCAAAAACTCCCTGATGCTGGCAAACAATGGTTCCTGTCAGCTGCTTGCGCTGTGTTGCGCCCAAATTATTGCTCCCCTGTGTCGGTGTAGCGGTGGCCGACGTCCAGGGTGTGTGTGTGTGTGTGTGTGTGTGTGTGTGTGTGTGTGTGTGTGTGTGTGTGTATGTGTGTGTGTGTGTGTGTACTGTATGTGTGTGTGAGAACAGATGCTGTGGCAGTCAACACCATTCCTCATACTCTCCATGCGTGTGTTTGTGTGTGTGTGTGTGCGTGTGTGTGTGTTTGTGTGTGCGTGTGTGTGTGTGTGTGTGTGTGTGTTGAGTGGCTTCCCTGTAATACCTCACCCACCCAGTGGGACGGCGAGGCCAATAACACACACAGCAGGCAGGCCGGGACCTCATTACCCACCCAACCATGGCCACAGATGGGGTGGAGTTCTCACACATAGATACCCCTCCACACACACACACACACACACACACACACTCCAGTGTGTATATACACACACATACACACAAGCACACAGGCAAACGCTCACACAAAAGGGCACACACTCGACTCACTTACACGCACCTGTGGGGCAACGTACACACACAAACACACACACACACATGCACACACGCACACACACACACGACCACCACCTGTAATGTGTCTCATGGAGCTGGCCCGGTGCCAGTGGACATGAGGACAGGGAGTTTGCCCTTGATATGGGAGCCCTTGTTTGTGCTGTTCACCATATGGACGGAGTATGGCCTGGAGGATGAAGATGGGTAGGCAAGGACTGGCCAAGGAACTACACAGACTAACTCACTATCTACATGTCATGTGTGGAACTTTCAGTCTATACGTCACATACGCCTCTTGTATGCAGTATGTGTGTATGTATGTACAGTATGTACAGTATGTACTGTATGTGTGTGTATGTGTGGGGGGGGGGTGTAAAAAGAGAGAGAGCATGAATATATGTGTATATTTTATGTGCATGTGTGTGTGTGTGTGTGTGTGTGTGTGTGAATCAAGAGGATTATAGGAGAGCCCGTCTGATTAGATATTCTCTGGCTATAATAATCAGCATAAAGTGTGCCGTCATGAATATCAGAAATTCAATATTTTCTCTTCTTATATCGGGATATAATATAATACTTGGCGTTGTGTTTCAGATAGATAAGCTTTTTCTACACCTTATTGTTGTTTAAAGAAAATCATTCATGAAAAATGTGGGTGCACATTTTGTGCTGGTGCACCTAAAAAAAAGAAGGGGAAAAAAGTTGCTTGCAGGTCCAACTTTCCCATTGAGGTACATATCACTGACTTCTGTGAATCTGTAGTACTGCTGTAAAAATGCACTGTTGCTATAAAATTCAAAAGGGTTAAGCCTATCTCGGATATTTCGGTGTGGAAATCTTTTTGCTAGCTCCATCCAACAAATATATCCAAATGGTCTGATTTAAACCTCCTCCAGGGGTGGTTTAAATGAAACTGCTAATCCAAGTTCATCCTGGGTTTAAAATTACTGGTGCAACAGACTTGCATTTAATCTAGGTTTAAATTGGGAATTAAACTGGGATTACCTGGAGTTTAAATTTAACCTGAGTTTAATTTAAACTGAATTTAAACTAGGTTTAAGGTTGGTGCAACATGATTAGCCAGTAAACCATGATTTAAACCAGTTTAAAAGTTAAACCAGGTTGGTGCAACCCACCCTAACTCACCATCTACATACTGTATAGTCATGTGTGGAACTTTCAGTCTATACGTCATATACGCCTGTCGTATGCAGTATGTGTGTATGTATGTACAGTATGTACAGTATGTGTGTCTGTGTGTGTGTGTGTGTGTGTGTGGTGGGGGGGGGTGTGAAAAGAGAGAGAGCATGAATACATGTGTATATTGCATGTGTGTGTGTGTGTGTGTGTGTGTGTGTGTGTGTGTGTGTATGTGTGAGAGAGAGTAATGCGAGCTTGTCATTGCATGCCTGTTTGTGTTTGTGTGTGTGTGTGTGCGTGTGTGTGTGTGTGTGTGTGTGTTTGTTCATGCTTTGCAGTGCACCTTCTGTGTTGCCTGGGGTGTTCATCGCCATGTGTTCTTCCGCTTTGAGTGGCAAGGGACCCTGGAAAGGGACTGGACTCCAACTCTGTTCTGGTTCTCAAGGAGTACAGTGCACTTATCTTCTCTGCACACACACACACACACACACACACACACACACACTCACACACACACACACACACACACACACACACACACAAATAATGCTAAAAATCCTCAGACACACACACACACACACACACACTGAATGACACAAACAATGACAAAAATCTTCACACACACACACATACACACACACCTACACACACACACACACACACACACACACACACACACAAAATAAGACTTCACACAATACATAAACTAATACACACACATTCAAAGGTGCACAAACTCTCTTGCGCACACACACACACACACACACACACACACACACACACACACACACACACACACACACACACCCCTCCTCCCAGCGCTGGGTGTTTAGCAAGATAGCAAGGTACAGCGCTCCAGATTGATAATGCTGCTCTGTGCTCTAAATGCCCTCTTTAAGCTGCTTTTGTGGCGCGGTAAAAAAGGGGGGTAAAAACGAACTGAGTCATCAGAACGGCGGCCGGCTGCAGTTGGCTGGCTACTGTAGGCGAACAGTGTGTGTGTGTGTGTGTGTGTGTCTGTGTGTGTGTGTGTGTGTGTGTGTGTGTGTGTGTGCTGTAGGAGAACAGTGTGATGGTCTTTCAGAGCGCAGCTCCGCCGGTTGGAGGGCTCACGGCTGGCCTACATACTGTAGTTCTCCCATTGTGCCTTTTGCAGCAGTGTGATTATGCAGTTTTCTTTTCTTTTTTTCTGGCCTCTGTGTGTGTTTTTTTTTCTCCTCCATCCTCTTCCTGTGTGGGGCAGACCTGAGAGTTCACACGAGGCAAACCATGCTGGCGTTTTTCAGGAGTCTCTCTCTTTCTCTCCCCCCCCCCTCTCTCTCTCTCTTTCTCCCCCCTCTCTCTCTCTCTCTCTCACACACACACTATCTATCTATTTCTTCATCTCTCTCACTCTCTCTCACACACTATCTATCTATCTATCTATCTACAGTATCTACAGAGTCTGTCTATCTATCTATCTGTCTGTCTATCTATCTTAGTATGTACTGTATCTATCTATCTATCTATCTATCTATCTATCTGTCTCTTCCTCTCTCTCTATTTCCGTCTTTCTCTCTCTCTCACACTGTCTATCTCTCTCTCTCTTTCTCTCACTCTAGTATCTGCCCTATTTTCTCTGTCAGTCCTGCAGTGCTCCTAAGCATCCTACAGTACATTGCTGCTGACTGGCGGTGGCGGGTTCGGCCCACACCTGGCTCTAATCTGGCCCAGCTCCGCCCTCAGTTTCCAGTGCTCACCACAGCAGTGGCTCTGATCTCTCTGACTCGAAGTTAGCAGATATGAGGGTGATGGCGCTTTATAAAAACTCTATGAGGTATGACAGATGGAGAATTTTCCCAGCAGAGCGTGTGGCGCTTTTGAATGAACGGTAATTTAATTGTTAGCGTGTGTGTGTGTGATGCAGTGGATTTTTTTTTTCTTTTCACCTGCAGGTTAGGATGAAAATAGAAGAAAGATGTTGCAAGCATCAGTAACTCTCACAGATGTGAATTGTCTTTGAGAAAGTGAGACATTCACTCTAACACTCTGAGTTTAACATCACAAGAAGTCATTTGGTGAAGTAGGAGACTTAAGTTACTAAGAGAGGAAACTATTGTATGGTGAGGTGTGTCTGTGTGTGTGTGTGTGTGTGGGGGGGGGGGTCTCAGAAGATAGGGAGTAGGAGCCCCCCCTATGGTATCACACAGATACCTGAGTGAGATTGCATGAAGGCACTAAGTTTGGCACCAGAAGGCCAAGATTGTATTATTGTAAGTCATTTAATCGAGTAGAACTTCTGTATACCAAAAGACTGCACAATAGCTAATTCAGTTAGCTGGACTTCATGCGTCCAACAATGATATAAACTGAGTACTGTATGTCTCAAATCTCTCTTAATCCTGTAAGGTCCAATGTTGCATGATGTTACAACAATAACTTTTAAATGTGTACATTGTTTTGTAAATGACCTCATTCACATAGTCAGTGGATCATTTGGTACAGCCTTCTAAAGCTGTTTGATTGTAAATGTCTATATAGGTCATGCTATCATGTCATGAAGCCACATCCCTGGCAACATGTTATGGAGGCTCATCTGTTTTTCTTTTTGTATTTTTGTTTATTAATGTTGACACGTAGACACTTAGTAATAGTGGAATATGTCCTTGCAATTAGATTTGGACCTTGTTTGGTCTAATTCTGTAATATTTGGTCTGAGCAGTTGTCAAAATAGCATGTGCAGCTGTCACACACTGTAGGGGGTTTATACTTCGTGCATGTTCAAATTTGGAAATACTAAAAATATATCTGCAAAGATTCACTAACACTAACTGTGTTTTAAAGTTACAAATGTGTTTTCTTTGGACTTGATTTGAGTAACTTATTTTATTTCTGGTTGAAGTGTCTGAAACAGTATTGCTATCTTGATAGAAATATTTCACTAGTGCAAAGCCTTTTGGGAACTTTGTTTTATCCAATTAGCTGCTTGTTGTCTTCGACAGATACACATTCTATAAATGTTCTGGAATGTGTTGAGGGGCGGTTGTTGCATTATTCAGATAAAGGTGTGAATGTTCTTGCATTTGTTTCTTTTAATAGGATAAGTGGAGGATAATGGGCCATCCAGACAGCATTGTGTGACTTCAGTGGAATGTTTAAATTAGATTAGAATCAACTTGCACAGAATGTATTAAGACATGAACTTTATTTATTTCATTTCAGAATCACACCTGCAAGGAGTGGTCATCTACAATAGATAGTATTCCGGATGTGACTGATGTAAATTCCAGATGTTTTGAGAGTAAATATATGAGACACAGATGTTTTGAGATTAAACCAGTTGAAACTGGCACAGATGTTGAGGTAGTGCCAGTCAAGTCAATCAAAACCCCATCAACTACACTGCTAGGGATTGAGGATATCCAGAACCATACAAACAGACTATGCACCATTATCGGTATGACTGAAAAGTAATTTAATTAGGGTCAATACTTATTTATCTACAGTAATTTCCCGCATATAAGCCACATTGTGTATAAGCTGCAGGACAGTGTTTTATGCAAGTTAAAAGAAACAAACAAGTTAAAAAAACACCATGTTAACTGCCCCCCTGTATTAACCTCATAGCTGAAGAAATGTTGCAAAATTAATGTATAAGTCGCGGCTAATAGTCGGGAAATTACGGTAATCTGGGTATCACCAATGATACCATTTTACACCACTTGGATTCCTTACAAAAGTTTGTATCAGAAGGAAGAAGATCTGACCATTTGAGAAGCTCTTTGGACTGTCATTGTACTGCACCCTATACATCAACATCTGAAAGGTGAAAAAATAATTCTGTTGTTGTGTTGTGATGCATACCACTGACGTTTACGGATCTCTACTCTGCACACACGTTCACACTGGCGTAGGGAGAGATAGAGAGAGAACGTTCTGGAAGGCTGTAAGATGTTCTCAGCTGAGATGTGTGTCTGTTTCTCTTTCGACAGACAGACAGACGTGCCAGGGGTGCTTTATTTTGGGCCCTGCTCAGGAAGCGTGGAGAGGACGTGCCAGCGCCGATACTTTTGTGTCAAAATTAGTTTGCTCTTTGGGCATATTCTCACGGCGAGGGGTGGCTTAAGGAGCTTTGCGGAAGCTTCTGGATTGTTTGACAACGTTCTGGCATCTCCGAGGCTTCCGAGCGGCAGGCAGACAGACTTCCTGAAGCTTTTTTCGTTTCTCAGTTCTGCCAAACGGGGGGGCTGTCGCAAATGCGGAGAAGTGGCATTCTGACTAATCCAACGAGGTTGATAGCAGCTCTCTGTGCAGGAGGTGTGTGTATGTGTGTGTGTGAGTATGTGTGTGACGGGATCTGTATGTATGTATGTATGTGTGTGTGTGTGTGTGTGTGTGTGTGTGTATGTGTGGGAATGTGTCTGATGGGATCTGTGTGTGTGTGTGTCTATTCATGCACATGAAAGTTGAAGAGCACTGTTCATGTGTGTGTGTGAGTATGTGTGTGACGGGATCTGTATGTGTGTGTGTGTGTGTGTGTGTGTGTCTATTCATGCACATGAAAGTTGAAGAGCACTGTTCGTGTGTGTGTGTGTGTGTGTGTGTGTGTGATGATGGTGTACTGTGTGGATATGTGCTCTCTGTTTGTGCATCACTCCAACTCAGACTCTAACTAAATCAGCTGCTGTCCATCCCAGATGTCCAGCTGCTCCTCCAAGCGTGTGTGCTGAGCGCACAGTCACACCGGCTCACTGTCCTCACCGGCTAAGGAACAGTGGCACTGCAGTGCAGAGGCACCAGGCTCTCAGTATTCCGTGTGTGTGTGTGTGTGTGTGTGTGTGTGTGTGTGTGCAGGATTCTTTTAGTATTCTCTGAGTTTGTGTGCTGTGCTGTGCTGTGTGCTATGCGTGCGTGTGTGCATGTGTATGAGAGTGAGTGTGTGTGTGTGTGTGTGTGTGTGTGTGTGTGTGCACACGTGACTGTATGGGCAGGAGTCACTCTGTATTCTCTGTGTATGTGTGTGACTGTTTGCATAGGCAGGATTCTCACAGTGTTCTCTGCCTCACATCCTCACTGTGTGGGTGTGTGTATGTATCTCTTGCATACTGTATGTACCCTGTGTATGCCTGTGTGCACGTGTGTGCAGGTATACATGTGAGTGTGTGTGTGTGTGTGTGTGTGTGTGCGTGCGTGTGTGTGTGTGTGTGTGAGTGAGTGAGTGAGTGTGTGTGTGTGTGTGTGTGTGTTTGTGTGTGTGTGTGTGTGTGTGTGTGAGTGAGTGAGTGAGTGAGTGAGTGTATGTGTGTGTGTGTGTGTGTGTGTGTGTGTGTGTGTGTGTGTGTGTGTGTGTGTGTGTGTGTGTGTGTGTGTGTGTGTGTGTGTGTGTGTGTGTGTGTGTGTGTAGGCAGGCCTCTCCCAGTATTCTCTGCCTCACACCCACACTAAGTGCCGGTGAGTCAGTGCATTGTGCTTCCTCTCAGCCAGTCCATGCCTTGGCTTGGCTCTGCCCTGACGGTGGATCTGATGCCTGCACGTTTCTGATCATGTGCGATTACTGGACATGATTTACGGTGGCTATATAACAGGGTAATATACTTTCAGTGTGTCACACACTGCATCACATCTTCACTTTAATATGATGAAATTAACTTAACGCACTTTTCTCTCCTGCAAAAATTGTATTCATGTCTCATATATCTACTGAGTGCTTGCATAACATGTCTGCAGGTGTCAGTGTAGTGAGATACCGTCTTTGGCTTTGGACTTCACTTCTTAGTAGTCGGTTTCAACACTGATTCACAAAATATCACCAGGCCTGCACCTACTCATTCACCACCACCACCACCACCTCCACCACCACCACCTCCACCACCACCACCACCACCACCACCACCACCACCACCCAGGGCCTGGATGATGGCACCATCACCACCTCCACCTCCTCCTCAGCTTTGGCACTGCCATGGAAACCAACCCACAGATGGAACACCACAGATCCTGTTGCCATGGTACCTGTGCTTTGGCCTCCTCTCCCCTCTCTCTCCCTCTCTCTCTCTCTCTTTCTCTCTCTGCGCCTCCCTGTGCGATGTGCCCTTCTTACCTCCCCCTGCCACAGACCCTCGCGTGCCAACTTGGCTGGCAGGCTTGTTGGGAAGGGCCTTGGCAGCGGCCCCGCCGTGTCCGAGCGAGAGGCGAGCGCCAGCCTACGGGCAATAACAGGTCAGAGAGATCCAGGCTGCCCAAACGGACACCTAACCTCCGGCGTTGCCAGAAAATGTTTTTTTTTTTGCGCGCGGCAGGGGAGAGAGGAGCATATCAATCATAACACACCAAACAGGGGGGGCCAGTAACGGCACAGGAAAAAGGCTGAAAGGTGAAACAAAAGGCCAATGTGTGTGAGAGAGACAGAGAGATAGAGAGAAAGAGATAGAGAGTGAAAGAGAAAGAGAAAGAGAGAGAGATATATATTTAATTTTACTATTATTTCATAATTATGGGGATTGCAAATCACCCTTCTACAGTGGCGTTGCTAACTGTGCAGCTATGGAGATACACAGAGAGAGAAATCAAGAGACTCAAAGACAGACAGACAGACAGACAGAGAGACACCCAGAGACATTAGGCTGCATGATTGACAGATGAGACGGGGCAAACAGCAGGTTCAGACCCCTGTCTTTCAGACGGAACAGAGAGAGTCTTACGTAATGGCCGCCGCGGCGCGGTTTGGGACGGCGCCTGTTCTCATCACCCCTAATGAGCTGCCGTCATCTGCCTCAACATCACTCTCAGGCACATGCTGCTGTTGGGCTGATGTAACACAGAGAGAGAGAGAGAGAGAGAAAGAGAGGGGGGGAGGAAGGGAGAGAGAGAGGGAGAGGGAGAGAGAGAGAGAGAGAGAGAGAGAGAGAGGGAAGAAGGGAGAGAAAGAGAGAGAGGGAGAGAGAGAGAGACAGACAGAGAGAGGGAGAGGGAAAGAGAGGGAGAGAAGGAGAGAGACAAAGAGGGAGAGAAACAGAGAGACAGACAGAGAGACAGCAACAAAGCGAGAGAGAGACAAATAGAGAGCAAGAGAGAGAGAAAGACAGAGAGAGAGAGGGAGGGAGGTTGTGTGTGTGTGTGTGTGTGTGTTGTGAATTAGGGGAGGCGTAGGGACAGAAATGACTGCTGTTTCCGTGTATTGGGACTGACCCGAGCCCTCTGGTTCGTCACTGCTGTTAATTAATCTGTGAGATTATGGGAGACATGATGCTGCCTCTGCCTCCTCTCCTGCCTCCTGCACACTGCTACATTTAGCCAACGCCTGCAGGACAAACACCATCTGGGACACTAGACTCGGTCAGCTACCTCGCCGACATGACAAATCTCTCTCTCTCTCTCCTTCCCTCTCTCCGTCTCTCTCACTCTCTCTCCGTCTCTCACGCTTCTCTCTCTGCTTCTTATTTTCAGCATAATTGCATCTATTTGACTGCATTCTAAGATGGCGTTCAATCACAGCGTCTGTTTCTACTGTTGTGCCAGTCTGTCACAAAGATAGGGGTATGGATGACCAGATGATTGACTGGACTTTTGAGAGAGCTGGGCTTTTTGCTTACCGTTGTGGTGTGTGCTATAACCAGCTACAGATTTGGATGACACACACACACACACACACACACACACACACACACACACACACACACTGTTGTCTCCTCTGGCCCAGTGAACTGGACATTTGTAAGTCTGGGATGTTCTGGGGTTGTAATTCTTCATGGTGCAGGGTTAGCAGTGCCTTGTCACTCTGTGCCAAACTATAAAAGCCCTCTTTGGCTCAGGATGACAGAGAACGCTCTGGGAGTGGTGATGGATACTGTCTGTGTGTGTTTGAGAGAGAGGATGGGTTGTTGTCTTATCTTGCACAATGTGTGTGTGTGTGTGTGTGTGTGTGTGCAGACTCAACCTCTCCCAGGAAGATGGAGACCTTTGCTGGTTCCCCCGGTGTCTTGTAACCCACCACCACCCAGACGGTGTCCCCCTCTGAGCCGGCTGTTCCCCAGACAGAGGATTCATCACCTGCCTGAAAACCCACCACCACAGCATCCATCTCCCAGCCTGCACCTTGTCGGAGGGGGGTCCACGTCTCTTCGACAGGTTTGGAACGCACAGAGGAGTCACAGCCGAAATGACACACAAGCGTTCATTCACACTGCCGTCATGGTAACAGCCTGGTCCACAAATACCCCCCCCCCCTCCCGACCCCAGCCTCCTACATGTGATGAGAATTGACAGTCTGAACTTTGATAAACCATTGTGGGGAAAAGGAGAAAAGGAGGATTTTTTGTTTTTCGAGCTGGCTTGTGGTGAGAATTGACAGTCTGAACTTTGATAAACCATTGTGGGCGAGAAAAGGAGGATTTTTTGTTTTTCGACCTGGCTTGTGGTTTTTTCCTTCTTTCGGTAAGACAATACCAGTGAAAGACCACTTGATTAAATATTGAAGCAGCGCTATCGCTGCTGGCTCGGATAACCTGCGTCTCTCAACACTCGGCTGTTTGTGTTGCCTTACAGGCGGAATTTCAAAGCAAAAACAAATCTTCTCCCAGCCTACTATTTTAATTGCATGGATCTGTAAGACACTGTTCAGCATGATATAAGCTGTACTGTAGCTTGTGTTCTACTTTGTAGAAACTCACTGTGAATGGCAATACCATGAGAAAATGTTATGAAAGTACATTAATATGCTACACATTATCTGTCTTTAGGCAAGTGTCTGTACTTTGTAAATGCGAACGCCTCCTATTTCAACTTAAATGTGTCATCCGGTGAAATGGATTTAGGGGGACAGCTATGGCATGCTGGAGCGCAGACCTGAGGGTGTGCAGGAGACACAGAGAAAATGAATTGGCAGCGGGCATGTCACGCCACACGCTCACAACCACCATATTTTCACTGCTCTTAAGGCCATGCCCCCTCACAGAGACAGACACACACACACACACACACAAACACACACACCTTAGCATACTCACATACCATACACTCTCTCTCTCTCTCTTTCACACACACATGCACACACACACACCTTAACATACTCACATACCATACACACTCTCTCTCTTTCACACACACACACACACACACACACACACACACACACACACACACACACACACACCGCTGCGTCTTTAGTGCGGTGTCAGAACACATCACCGCAGCAGCCTGTTGTCTGCATGTTGAGTTGAATGGGGTGTGTCAGGGCGCATAAAGGCTGCAGATTCACTGCTTGCAGACAGACCTAACAGACATAACAGCCCTCTCTGAGCATGACAGACAAGCCAGACAGGTGTGGACAACTACTTCATCATGGCATCAGGGCTAACGGTACAGTCTTAAGGGACATTCACGCCAAGAACGATAACAAGAACAATAATAAATAAATAAATAATGATAAAAGTGTCATTAAAGACCATAAGAAAAGTCTCTCCTCGTTGTTAATGAATGTGATGGCTAGAGTGTGATGAGTTCTGATGGGCTGTTAGCTTTTTATTATTCTCAAAATTGGTCTGAAAGTGATCCTCGACGATATCGTTATTCGTGTCGTTATCGTTATAGTTTATGTGAACATCGATATTTGTTTATAGTTAACATTATACTTTATCTTCTTCTTCTCATCATCTTGGTGTGAACGGGCCTTTATAGCCTGCATAGTCTCTCATAAGGTCTCTGTTACTTATAGTCTTACAGTCTGCATGGTCCGTGCAAAGAAACAAAACACAGATTCTAATATCAAAACTAACCATGTCACACTGCATTTCCTGTGTTTTTGTTGAGCGGTACACCGCAGGATGTGGGGGTTCATTATCCACTTTGAAGAAGAATTTCCATCACGGTCTTCACAGGACATGAGAAATACAATCAATGCGTTTATAATCATTCACGTTTCTGGAAGGACAGAGAGGCCTCCCCTTCTTTATCAAGATCAAGATACACACTCTTTACCCTTGTTGCAGATTGGCATCAGCAATGCTATTAAGTTGTGCTTCTTCTCCCTAACCATCTGTTGGCAGAGGTTGCTGCTGTTGTCTTTTGGCTTGCATGCACCATACCACACTTACACTCAGGGGGAATGAATCCTGGCACATCTGAGTGGGCAGATGAGAGATGCAGGCTTCTTGCCGCACGCCACACTTCACGCCTCATTATCCGCAGTCGAGAGGACCTTCTGCAGAGGGGCCTGAGCTCCTGCGCGTTCCATTTGGTCGTCTTCACAGACGCCCGAAAGATTTGCGGAAAGACAAGCAAAGGGGTGGGGGTGGTGATGGTGATGCACTCTTAAAACAAATTTGTTGGAAACTACACCAACTGTGTTGTCCCTATCTGGACATAGAGATGTGCTGAAAACAAGTTGAGTTATTTTCAAAACATTTGAGTGTGGGGTTTCCACAGGTTCCACCTTTGATAAGGAGATGTCAGTACTCTCATCTGCAGCCTCCTCCACCAGCCATACTTTAACATCAACCTGTTTATTCATTACTTCATTGGCTCAAAGTTCTTTGTTTGAGGAAAAAAGCTGGGTCAGTACAGTTTGTTGAGTGGCTTTAGGTTAGCAGTAGCTAGCTTTGTTGCAGCAGTGGATGTCTGGGTCAAATGTTTTTTTTTTTTCCTGGAAAGTTCTACCTTTGTTCTGATGATTTGATACTAACAGATAATGCTGTATATTCAAGTTCCCCCTCTGAGCTTTAGAGAGTTTAATAAGTCAAACATGGAACACTGAGTTAACATAAGCTTGTGATTATGGGGCTTCACTTACTGTATACTGTATATGTATATCTCATTAAATACACATTAGCAGGCTGAAAAATATAAACAAATCATATGCTACATAACTCATAGATTAGCCTCATTTAAGATGTCAAGAAACATGATTAATCAGTACACTTTTCTTCAGCATTACCAGAATTAAATACATTTTCAAACCAATATATCTTCATCGAACCGTACACCCAGAAGGCCAAAAAGTGGCATGTAGCTAGCCTGGCTAACGCCTCCCACTTCTCAAATGAGACGTGGTCTGGCAACCAGACGTTCATTTTCTCGTATTTGAAAAAATGCCCAGATCCGTTCATTGGGCGCCACGGATGTCTATCAAATGCGCATAGCTCACCCAACTCGTTCGTATGCAACGCTAAGGGCTGCCGTAAATCCTTTGGCGTCGAATGTAGACGCAAGAAGGCAACGGAAACTTCTCGGATGTTCTGTGATTGGTTCGCCAACATCAGGCGAACATTTGGGCGTTAGTTTCCAGACTGGCTTAGCAGCGGGATTGAAATCACCGCGCAAGGCAGTATGGGAAAACCCAGGCTAGCATGTAGCACTAAAGACAGTGAGAATAGAGTTGTGATGGCTTATCTGTTTTCGGACCACTTTTGCATAACTTGGCTTGATATTGTTTTTGTTTTGTTGTTGTTTTAAATACTGGATGGTCTTTGGCAATTTTCTTTTAAAAGATACCAGCCGGTGATGCTATTGAGATCACTCCTTTCCTTCGTCTGTGGTGCTTGGCTGGCTGAGACATCAGTGTGTGTGTGTGTGTGTGTGTGAATATGGAGCAATTTCATAGTTGTATTTCCGGTTTATTCCATGTGCTTTACAAGAATATAAATCAAATAAACATATATACTAAAAAAACCTACTCTGGAAGCCCGAGTGTGTGTACGTTTGTTTTTCTGTCAAAATAATGTCACACTCCCCACCCATCAGTCATACAATCTCTATGTAACAAATGGATTTTTATTTTCTCTTTTTTATTTTAATCTTTGACCTTTGATTTTGGTACCATCTTTCCAGTGCGTTTGTAATGCAAACTCATTTTTTTTTTAAAACTACCTTACAAGTATGAACAATGAAATTGGCAAAATATTTATGTACACGTGAGCTATGATCAGTCATACAGTAATACTGCGTCAAAATAGGAACATCTGCTTGAAGGTATAGCTCAGCCCCATGGTAGCTGATGAAGTACTGTAAGTGTTCACCTGAAATCCCAATCCAACCCACTTACCATCTTCCAATACTATAATATATCTTTTAATCTTCTTTGAAAATGGCTATTGTTCTGTAGCCCAATTTTTTGACATGTCATACAAAAATAATGTAACATTGAGACAACATTAGACAAGAATTGCACAACAACAATAATTAGAATTATAATTAACAGTAATAGAATCTCATATTAAACATTTAAAACGTCTCTCAATATGAACATTTATCTGCTAAAGACATGCCACTCATGTCTGCAGAACACTCTAGGTGAAATCAGCACTTACATGTCTCTTTGTTATAGCCTACCAGTTCCATGCGGTGAGTCCATTCACATTGTGCATATTCATATTGTATTGTTTATCATAAAGGGAAGGATAGAAAATAAACAAACAAGAGAATGAAACAAAATAAAAAACAAAAAAATAACAACAGAAGTACTGAAACGGCAAACCAGGCAATCTTTTTTTTTCCATGCCACTCCCCTTTAAGAGATACAGAGGTGTAGTCTTGCTTTTATTTTGTTCAGAAAGCAAAAGAGGTGTGTGTGTGTGTGTGTGTGTACTGTATGTGTGTGTGTGTGTGTGTGTGTGTCTATGTACTGTATGTGTATGTGTGTGTACAGTATGTGTGTGTGTGTGTGTGTGTGTGTGTATTCGTGTGTGCACGAGTCTACCAGAAAGAATAAAAAAGAATGTCCACAGCAAAAGTTTGCCTGGGGGTTTTGTTTGTCTCCTCGGCGGCTGCAGTTCTTGTGGTCAGACTCAATTAACGATTACATTCAAATCAAACAAATATCTGTTAGTGTGCAGTCCTTACAATGTACGTTTGTATAGTTTTGCTTGCATGTAATGTTGGTGTGTTTGTGAGTACAGTATGTGTGTGTGTGTGTGTGTATGCATGTATGTATGTATGTATGTAAGTATGAACGTGTGAATATGGGTACATGTATTCTGGGAGAAAGGCATTTAGTCTTTGGGTCTATTCATTTTGACACCAAGTGACGAAGTCTTCAGCTGAAGTAAACTTTTTAATTGAATGTCAACGCCTGAGAGCGTCCATGTTTGTAGTCCTCTGACACTTCAACAAACAGCAGTCCATGTTTGTAGTCCTTTGACACGTTTAAGAGAAAACAGGCATCCAAAGTTTGTAGTTCTTTGACACGTTTCTTTGTTTGTGTGTGTGTGTGTAAGAGCGAGACAGGGGTCCATGTTTGTGGTCCTTTTGCATTGTGTGTGTGTGAGAGGGTCCATGTAAAGGGCTGGCTACATTCTTTGCATTCCAGAGTAATAGACATGGGCGTCCGCCATTGCCCTGTGGAGGAGATGACATCACTTATCCAGAGTGTCCCTCAAATACGTCACCTCTCAGCCGGCCCCACTACACCTTCCTCACCACATCCAACATGGCCGCCATGCTCTCAAAAATCTACCACTGCATAATGTCATTTGTTTTGTATTTTTTTTTTTAATAAGGGGGAAAATATTTCCCCATTTTCTTTTTAAAAAACAATTTTCTATCTGATTACACATTTCAACACATTTCTGTGTATAGGTACTCAATTTGTATACCATCTTGACACAGAAAAGCTAGCGCTTTCTCAAGCTGAGCAAAAATAACGTCTGATTCTCTCAACCAAATCACTTTACGGTTTGCCAAAAAAATTACTTTGACAACAAAAAAGGTTTGCTTTGAGATAAAGGAAAGACTGATACAAATCAACAGAATGAAATGAGATATATGTAAGACAAGCACTGATCTTTTTATGATTTTTTTTGTGCTACATCACACAAAAACAAAACAAAAATGTTCTTGCTCAGAGTCCTTTCTCCGTTCTCAGTTTAAACGAGGGACCAAGCCCCCTTCTGATTTCCTCCGGTTACCAAGACAACCCCCAAAAAACATCAGATCTCAACTGACTGAGGGCCGACACTGTCTTTTGGAAAGAAAAAAAGAAAAAAACATGAAACTTAGAGATAAAAAAAAGAAAGATTGCTAGTTTTTCAGCAGCAACATGGATCGTTTTTTTCTCATTCGAGCAGTCGGGGGGGGGGTAAGAGGTTTGGAAATGACCGGAAGAGGTAGAGATAAAAAGAGATAGAGAGAGAGAGGTGAGCCAAGAAATAGTGCTAAGCAAGGAATGGATCAGGAAAATGCAAAAGGAAAAGATGAAGAGCAAAACAAATAGTAAACAAAATCATAAACAAAAACAAAACCCAGACCCCGTCCCCCAACTAAACGCAAGGTAAAGAGCCGCGTGCGTAGCCAGTGGTCCAGGGGCCAGAGTGGAGAGCACAGAGCTGAGTTGGGGGGCAGAGGGCGGGGGGGGGGGGGGGCGTGGAAGGGCCTGACTGTCTGACTGACTGCCCTCTACTGGCCGGGGGTGAGCACTGCGGGGCCTGAGCCTGGGAGAACGGCCACCATGCGTCTGGGTCTCAAAGCCCGCTGCCGGACAAGAGAGAAAAGAGCGGAGAGAAGAGAAGAGGAGAGGAGAGGAGAGAGGGAAGAAGGAGGAGCAGTAGAAAGAGGGAGTTGAGCGGTGAGAAAAACAAAAAGAGAGAGAGAGAAAGTAAGAAAGGGAGAGAGAGAGAAAAAAAAGAGCGACAGCGGCAACGTCATCATGCAGACGCCACGGTAAACGGGGCTGAGGGGGGGTTGGTGCCGGCCGGAGAGAGACAGGTCACAGGTCACTCACTGGGGCCCGTGGCTCCGCGGAGGGGTGGGGGTGCCTCTAGAGGGCCGCGCCCTGAAAGGCCCACACACACACACAGGAGTGGCTAGTGGGTGTATATTAGAAAATAGTGGTCTCATACTTGGTGTTGGCGCCTCGCTTGGCCTCTTGGTTGGGCTCCACTATCCAAG
>NC_085010.1:21371703-21374203 GCF_963854185.1 Sardina pilchardus
ACATCTCATATCTGCAACCAATCAAAGGCATCCTCCCTCTTGTTGCCATGGAGTTCTCCCTCTCAGCTCATTGCTCTTATAACATCCCATAGTAATCATGTTCATAAATACTACATCCAAGGTGTAAACCCTCTGAGGCTTACACACACACACACACACACACACACACACACACATACATACACACACACAAAATAAAACATAGCACTCCATGTTAAACAGCTCTTGTCCTCGAGTGTCCTATTTGAGTCTATAGCTATGCAGACCCTACTGTGAGTGAGGACCTCATACTTCCATTAGCACTTGGTCTCCATATAGAACACACACACACACACACACACACACACATAAACACACACACCCAGACACACACACACACACACACACACCCACCCACCCATCCACCCACCCACCCACCCACCCACACACACACACACACGCACGCACACACGCACACACACACACACACACACAGACACACACACACACACACACACACACACACACACACACACACACACACACAGACGTCCTCTGTGGGCCTTTAAAAATACAGCACCCACTCCTCAGCAACCGTGCTGTCATAATTAGTGCAGGGCTGTTTATGACGAGCCCCTCATCCTTCTCACTCTCCCTCTCCCAAAACCAGGGCGACAACATCCCCAGAAGCCCCCCTGACCTAAATCAGGATCAGCACGCAGGAAAAAGGGAACGTCATGTCGGTCTGTGGAGGGTCTCTGAGTCTCAGCCGCTCGTATCTATTGCTGCGGTCCAGACAGCAGACGCCGGGGCCCGTTTTTTTAAACCCCCCCTCCTTGGCGTTCCGAACGCGGTCGCATCGTTGTGTGAAATCCAAGCGCATAACACCAGAAGCAGCCCCGGGACACTTGACGAGCGCATAACTCCAGGAACAGCCTGGGACAGCGTGTTATGAGCCGCTTTAAAAGAGCTCCGTATTGTCGAGGGAGAACCAGGGAGAGGAGGGAGAGGGGGGGGAGGATTGTGAATGAGTGTGCCTGACAGGTGTGCTCTGTGGCTGGGGAGGAGAGATCAGGAAGGGGCCCCTTAGGGGGCTCTGGAGGTGGCGGCTCCTGTGAGCAGAGCTCGTCCATCAGAGTGTGAGCGCTACTGTAGGAGGGAGGAGATGGATCGCGGCGTTTACACATCAAACATTCATCACACCACAGAAAACATACACACACAAACATAACGCGTACACTACACGCATAAACACTCGTACTCCCTGACAAAAGCAAACACAAACACACACGAACACACACACACGCGCACAAGCCCGTTGCTGCATGAGCTGTTCGCACCTCTGGCTCAAAATCTTTTCCTGTTGCTCACTCACATGTACACAATCACACACACACATACAAACACTGACACACACACACACTAACTCCCTTACTCACACTCTAATTCACACACACACTAATGCACTTACTTAGTGACTGATTGACTCACACATACACACATGTACTGTACAAACACACACACACACACACACATTTCTGCACACAGTAATGATTTATGAAAGCCAGACATCAAGAGGTGGCCTAGAGGTGATCATTTAATGGTAAGATGATGTTCAGTACATTCAAACTGGGCAAGGGCCGCTTCTAGCCTCATCTTCAAAAAGAAGTAATACAGTATCTATACTGTCACGGCTTTGCCTGGCTCCTCCTCCTGTTTGTCCTACGTCTGTCTCCTACAGGTGAGCTGGGCGCAGGTGCTTGGAGTTGCAATAATCACTTCCTGGTTTGGGCCTTTAAAAGAGTTCTCCAGACGAGGCTGGAGGTCGACCGCCGCTGCTCTGTCTCTCCCGCACCGACTTAGGATTTTGCTTTGCTTATTCATTGCACCTCATTATACTGATTGCATACACTTTTATTTTCCAAGTTCAACTCCACTACTGACTTTACTTAACCTATTCTGTTCAATGCTATTCATTTCATAAATCTAATAAATATATCGTTACTCCGCGTGTGGCCTTTCCCGACTCTGTTGCGTGCTTTGAGCCAGGCTTGTAACAATACTGATACCTGTCCCATGAAATGCCCCCACCCCACCCTCCAACATGGTGCCCCCTCCAGTCTACTGTACTGTAACCTATCATGTACCTACAGTAGAAATGGCCCTGGGACACAACGGAATGCATTGGAGAAGTGGGATGGAAACAGCAAGTGAATACAGTGACAGAAGACTCCATTTCCCAGAAAGCACCAGGACAAATCAAATCGCTGGACATCCTGTTAGAGCACGAACAGAAGTAGACACAAAGAGTGCAGAACCAACGTGACAGGAGACGCAATGGACTTCCTGTGTAACAGTGGCTGTGTTTCAGAAAGAAAAGAGAAGAGAGACAGAGAAGATACCAAAAGAACGGTAGAACCAAACAGCATAGGAGAAAACAGAGAGAGAGAGAGAGAAAGAAAGAGAGAGAGAGAGATGGACAGATGCAGAGAGGGGTGGCGAGAGAGAGAGAGAGAGAGAG
>NC_085010.1:21379203-21389203 GCF_963854185.1 Sardina pilchardus
AAGCAGTTCCAGAGCATGGAATTCAATCTATGTAGAGGACATACACTCTGATGCACACACACACACACCACACACACACACACACACACACGGGAGGGACCCTGGTGAATAATTAAAGCCTAATGGAGCCGTGCTGCTGAGACAGTAAAGATGGAGTGGAGTCACTCCGAGCATAGCAGGGCATGTCCAGGGCTGCAGGAAGCCTTGATGAGGTCCAGAAGAGCCATAAGGAAAGTGTGTGTCTCTGGACCGTGTGTGTGTGTGTGTGTGTGTGTGTGTGTGTGTGTGTGTGTGTGAGGGTGGTGCGATGAGTTGAGTCACTTGCATGGCGTATCTGTGTGTATGTGTGTGCGGGGGGGTGTGGGTGTGTGGGTGTGAGCGTGTGTGTGTGTGTGTGTGTGTGTGTGTGTGTATGTGAGGGTGGTGCGATGAGTTGAGTCACTTGCATGGCGTATCTGTGTGTGTGTGTGTGTGTGTGTGGGTGTGAGCGGAGCGTTTTGATTGATTGCGTGTCTGAGACGCGGCGACAGATCAGAAATTGCCTCGCCCGGACGACATCACCATGTACACGGGCACATCATTTCCTGTCCTGGCCCGGGGCCAAACTGTACATGGCCCTGTGCCAAGGCGGATGGGCGTGCGTGTGTGTGTGTGTGTGTGTGTGTGTGTGTGTGTGTGTGGGGGGCGTAATTCTATTCGGGCAGCCAGTAGGACAACCTTGGAGGGGGGTCCTGACAGGACAGGCGCGTGGTGGCAGCACACGAAGGTGTTTCTAGGCATTGAGAGTGTGTGTGTGTGTGTGTGTGTGTGTGTGTGTTGGCGCTGCTGCTGCTGCTACTGTGGGCAGCCACTCAACAAGGACGACGTTTAGTGCTGATGTGTCAGCTGGCAGCCGCCTGATTTAATGAAGACGCGTTTATGAGCGCATCACAGCACTCCGGGGTGGTCCGTCTGTGTGTGTGTGTGTGTGTGTGTGTGTGTGTGTGTGTGTGTGTGTGTGTGTGCGTGTGTGCGTGTGTGTGTGCGTGTGTGTGTGTGTGCGGTATATATAAGGTAATCTCAGAGTCAGCACTGGTCTCCTGTGCCCTCCCAGTCTGCCGAGTTTATCCTTCCCTCGATTTCTCTCTCTGACTTTCTATATAGACAGTATATACCTACTCTGTCTACCTTTCTCTCTCTCTCTCTCTCTCTCTCTCTCCCTCTCCCTGAAGCAGTGGCTGATGTCACCTCTCCATGCTGTCATGCCTTATTTGCAGAACACCCTCTCTGACCTTTGACCCCTGTGGCTCTCAGGAGACTCCTGCTGCAGAGGAGAGGACGAGGACACAGACACACACACACACACACACACACACACACAGAACACGCTCTCTCTCTCTCTTTCTCTCTCTCTCTCACACACAAACACTTGCACTGGACTACATTAACTTAAAGAGGGGTCAGAAGCACTGTAGCAAAACGCCACCACAGGTCAAAGGTCATTAACAGCCAGTACACCAGAGGAGCAGACTCA
This sequence comes from Sardina pilchardus, assembly GCF_963854185.1. Lineage (NCBI taxonomy): Eukaryota > Metazoa > Chordata > Actinopteri > Clupeiformes > Clupeidae > Sardina > Sardina pilchardus. Next base: position 21,380,717 of record NC_085010.1, read on the forward strand.
TGAATGTATGGCAAACCATGCATGTCCGAAAGACATCCTACTGGACTGGACTGGACTGGAGTGGACAAAACAGAGTAAAAAACAGCATAATGGACATTATAGATGGTCAGTGTAGATTCAGTAGAATAGACACAAGAACATCTAGCCTGGCTAGCGCCTACCACTTCTCAAATGAGACGTGGTCTGGCAACCAGACGTTCATTTTCTCGTATTTGAAAAAATGCCCAGATCCGTTCATTGGGCGCCACCTGATGTCTATCAAATGCGTCTGTGCATAGCTCATCATGGTCTTGCTTTCTCCCCTGTTCTGTGATTGGCCACCAACATCAGGCAAAAATGTGGGTGTTAGTTTCCAGACTGCCTTAGCAGCGTGAAAGAAATCACCGCGCAAGGCAGGATGGGAACACCCAGGCTAAAGAACATATGGAATTTGGTAGAATAGACAGTGCATACCATATAGAATCAGTGCAATAGACATATTAGCAAGTATGCATGGAATTGGTCAAATAAGACACAATTATTGTGCGTCTGTAATCAAAACACCTCATCTCTCATAGCTGCTTGCTGATGCTCATTACTATGGAAACCATTGGGGAGTGTAATAGAGATATCACTGCCTGGGTGATTAAGTATTGGCCATCACGGCCTATAAAGCTTAATTGGCTACTGCTTTCTCAAAGGCACGGAGCGACACGCTGCTGTGAATGGAAATGTCCACTCTATTAGCTCTCTCTCATATCTATCTTGAGTCGGCCGCCATTACATCGGTTACCCTTGCAGTGAAGGACCCAGCCTGTGTTTTTACAAGATGCCGCAAATGAACGGGCGGCCAGACATCGAAAGAAAGCCCTCCTCAGTGATCTCCCAATTTCCTTTAATGGGACGGAAGTGGCGTTTAATCTGTTTCTGCTGAAGATGGGGGGGGGGGGGGGGCATGTTCGTCCACTGAAGCCCTGATGTGGCCTCGTCACAAGCGGTCAGACAATAAAACGCCCCCTGAATAGGATCCCGTCTGTCCCTGTCGTGTCTTATCGCCGGGGTGTGACCGGAGATCTGCAAGAGGCGCAGATGTTGGGCGGCGATTAGAGGGGAATTCTGGGATACGGCCCCGCTGCAGGCGACACCAACACCGACTCACCCCCGCGCCTCTGTGTGTGTGTGTGTGTGTGTGTGTGTGTGTGTGTGTGTGTGTGTGTGTGTGTGTGTGTGTGTCTCTGTGTGAATGTGAGTGTGTGTGTCTGTGTGTCAATGTGTGTGTGTGCATGTCTCTGTGTGAGTGTGTGTGTAAGTGTGTGTGTGTGTGTGTGTGTGTGTGTCTCTCTCTGTGTGTGTGTGTGTGTGTGTGTGTGTGTGTGTGTGTGTGTGAGTGTGTGTGCTTGTGTGTCATGTAAGAGGACAGAGGGGGCAGGCTGGGTCCTCGCTAACGACGTTATGCCCTCAGACATGCCTGATCCGATGGCAGCAGTGGGCAGTAACAACATTACAGCACAGATGCTCCGATGACGGAGGACATTTAATGCTTTTTACGGCACAGGCTCTTTCACTAAGACATAAAAGATACATTTATTGGAAGTGCAGTTGTTGTTATCTAATTCATGACCATTTCTAGAACAAGGAAGGTAAACAAGACGAATAATTCTAGCCCACACTAATCCATGACCATAAAACACAAACCCATTCCTAAACATAAACTCTAAACGTACCCTAAAGACAAACATCATATAACAACTTAAATAGCACCACACTGTACACATAGTGCATCTCTGTGTGTGTTAATGAATAGCTATATCCACAGGCAGTGATTGTCTCTCTCTCTCTCTCTCTCTCTGTGTGTGTGTGTGTGTGTACAGACGAGAGAAAGAGAGAGAGAGAAACAGAGGGACAGAAAGAGAGAGAGAGAAAGATGGATAGAGAGAGAGAGTTTATGAATGGTGATATCTAGTGGCAGTGATGGGGGTGTCTGTGGGTGTAGAGCTGTCTGCTGGGGGGGGGGGGGGGCAATGTTCTCTCTGGGCTCTGACTTAATGATGCCAAGGAGGGATGAACAGGAGGAGCTGGGGTGAAGTGATGACAGCGCCACAGGTCAAAGAGAGAGAGAGAGAAAGAGAGGGTGATAGAGAGAGAGAGAAAGGATGTGTGAGAGAGAGAAGGTTAGCGGAGAAGGAGAAAGACAGATAAGAAGGAGGGAATAAGACAGAGGTGAAGTGAGAGCTCTAGAGTTTAAAGAAAGGACAGAGAGATAGAGAGAGAGAGAAAGAGAGAGAGAGGAAGGAGAGAGGGTGGGGAGAGACAAATAAAAGAAAAGATGGAGACCGGGTTGTGTTGAATTTATCTTACGAGGACAGCTGTACCTAAATCTCCCTCTTATTCTTCCCCCTCTCTCATCTCCGTTAGAGATTTACGGCGGGCTGGGAAGTTTTGGGCGGCCCACGGAGACGACGCCATAAACTAACTCTCCAAACTAACACACACACACACACACTCTCCAGTGCCAACGCCGGACTGAACTCCCTCTGAACCGCCGCGCGGACGGCAAACAGCAGCAACAACAGCAGCGACAACAAACAACAACAACAACAACAAAACAAAAACAAAATAAATCTCTCAGACAGACTCTCGCCTCTCTCCTCTCCTCCTCATCCCTTCATCCCGAGAAGCGAGGGATGAGCAAACGAGAGCAGCCTGTAATCGCATCACCTGCCCTCGCTCCGGTGATCCTATCCTCCGCTCTCTCCATTTCATCGTGCCCGTTTTTCCTCCCCCAGGATGCACCTCGGCTCACGCACAGGCGATCCCGTTCCCAGATAACCGCATTGTGTGTGAGCCAATTGAATTCCACATCTCAGACTTCTCTCCATCTGGGGTTGTAATCGCGGCCTCGCGCCGCGTTATTGAGGTTCTCCACGGAGGGAGGGAGAGAGCCAATCGGGTGTCTGCGTCATGGTAACCGCGGCGGCGGCTTTACATAACCTTTTGGTCTAAATTTACTCAGGTACTGAAAATAACCGCAAAAAAAAAAAAAAAAAGCGGAGTGGTATTGATCCAAGGGTGAAACGCTGTTATTCACCACTGAATAACTGAGAGGGGAGGGGGAGGTTGCGTAACGCATGCAGGTGTCTTTTGATGGTGGAGTGCACTCGAATCCAATGCACAGATGTATACAAACAGACACAAACACACACACACACACACGCACGCACACACACACACACACACACACACACACACACACACACACACACACACACACACACACACACACACACACATAGTCACAACACATCAACAGCCACAGCACCAGTGGCATCACGACTTACATATGCCTCGTAGTCACATGACTGGAAGATGAGCTTTTCCGGATGATGCTGCCAGTACTGCACTGGAGTGGATGATGTGGCTTCGTTGGGGGGTCGCAACGTGATTGGTTCACACCATTCTCCTTGCTGAAAACAACAACAACAACAACATTGAGTTCACCAATCAGGCATCATTCATTATGACACCTGATACACAGACTACTGAAACAATATTGTATGCATATTTAATATAGGTTAGGGTAAGCAAAGTTAAACACAGAGATCTGGAACAGCAGCTGTAGTGGACAAAAAAACGACCAAAAGCAAAATCGATGTGTGGCTTCACAGTGTCACACAAACAGAGAAGAACTACAGCACTGAAGAACTAAAGAACTGCGACTTAAAGAACAAAGAACTAAGAACAAAAACAGAAATTATAAAGGAAAGGGAGAGGCAGGAGTGTGCAGGCAGAACATTAACAAAGAGCAGTGGTCCAGGGGACCCTTAAGAAAAATGTTTGCATGAACCACTTCTGACATTTTCCAATCTATTTCAATTAATCCTGCAGCAAAGTCAACTACTTCTGCTCCCCTTGACCTCTCTCGCCCCCTTGCCTGCCCTGGCTGCCAGTATGGAAGTCAGCTCACACACACACACACACACACACACACACACACACACACACACACACACACACACACACACACACACACACACACACACACACACACACACACACACACACACACACACACACACACACACACACACACACACACACACACAAAGCGAAGTTCGCCTCCCTTGGCCCTGGGTGAATTGCCTGCTCTGCTGCCGAATTGAATCTGTCGACAGTGTTAATTTGCCCTCCACCGCCCCTCTCTCTCTCTCTCTCTCTGCGTCTCCAGCGTTCACAGCGGTAGCTGAGGGGCCCCTGCAGCTGTGGGGAGCCTCTCGGCTCAGCGGGGTCTGTTTGTTTAGCCTCCCCCCCCCCCCCCGCTTTTCTATCCCGCTACCAGCCAATTCCAGAAACTTCCGCTGACACCATGCTGAGGGAGAAAGAAGGGGAATTCATTAAGGCCTTGGTGCTTAATTTCGCCCAAGGGCACATCCTGAAGTTTCCTCTCCGTCTTAAAGCAAACAAATAAACTAACCATGAGACGAGCAACTTCATCTCTCTTGCTCTCTCTCTCTCTCTCTCTCTCTCTCTCTCTCTCTCATCTGTAATTCTTAATGCCTGCTTCAGCCCCCATCATCTGAAAATATGCCCTTTCCTCTTTTCTGTATCCTTATGATTCAGCTTCCTTTCCATCTTAAAATCTCCCTCCTTATCTCTCTTTCTCTCTCTCTATGTTTAGTTCAATTCAAAATGTTTTATAATTCGCGTTCCCAAGCAGTCATAGTGAGGATAGAGGAGATAAGGACCAAGAAATCCCCAAGTGTCTATGTGCACACTGTACACTTACAGTCCTCAAGTTATGCCACATTAGCATATACCAAACATTAGCATACTCTCTTTCTTTCTTTCTCTCTCTCTCTCTCTCTCTCTCTCTTTCGTCCAGCTCATTCTCTCTTTCTTTTTTTATCTATCCATTCCTGTGGCAAAGTCAGTCGTCAACAGCGCCGCTGACGTGCGTCTGAGTTTAGGAAAGCTTCTCCTTGAGCTGACAGGGGAGCTGGAGGCTGGTGTCAGGGGTGTGTGCAGTGTGTGTGTATGTGTGTGTGTTGGAGGGGGGGGGGGGGGGGGTATGAAATACTAAAACATTCTGCTGGCTTTGAGAGGATAATTCCTCAATAGCTCTGAGACTTCCTCTGTGCTGCTGCCGCCGCCACCGTCTGCTGAGACTCAATCCGCTTGCTCCAGACGGACGTCACATGTGTGCACACACACACATGCATACGCACACGCACACACACACGCATGCACACACACACGCATGCACACACACACACACACTGTTTGATTGTCTGCCTCTCAAGGTGTTTGTCTGTGTGTGTATGTGTGTGTGTCAGGATCCATGTGTGTATGTGTGTGCGCGCACACGTGTGTGTGTGTATGCACACTTAGTCTGCCATAATAAACTCCCTGATTCTTGGCTCATGGGCCTTTGATAGCTCTGGATCAAAGGGCCTCCCAATTCACAGCTTACGTGGCAGACTACGCTGACTCACCGGCGTGAATGCTGAGTCATGCCGAGGCCATTAAACCATTTGGGAGAGAAATTACTCCATGCACCATGACTCCAGGATGCTACAGTGAAGCTGAGATACGACACTACTACCTGTCAATCAACTCAGCTAGCACCAGGTCGCTAGGGATGGATAGGGACACTTTCTATGCATGAGGGATATTATTGATGATTATTTAAATATTGCAGTGCATTCATGATAATAAATCGTTTCTACCTGTTTATAACATGACATTTGTGTCATCAGAATGTAGTTAACCTTGAACAGATTAAACAATCAACTACATAGTCATGACATCAATAACAACAATAATAATAATAACGTCATTAAATTATGAAATTCTTCATACAGCTAAGACTGCTGCATCAATCATGTCAAGGGCTTTTAAATTGCAAATGCATTATAAATGTCCTGGAAATACATTATAAATGCATTGGACATCTTAATTAATTCCCCTACTCGCATTATTCTTTATGTTGGTAGGGATTGAGGAGATACGCCACCTCAGGGGACAGCGCTGTGGCGCTGGGCCTCTTTAACATGGGACCCGTGGTCCACTCGTCTCATGTCAACGTGCCCAGCATGAGTCTATTTACCTGTTTACACCAGCAGGCCTGATAAACAGCCTCGAGGCCCTTAGCACTGGTGATTATCTGCACAAGGGCAGCCTTTATTGTTTTAGCATGACTGAGCAGCACAGTCTGTCTGCAGGCCTCCGCGACACGCACACACACACACACACACACACACACACACAGACGCGGAGTCGGAGAGGAGAACATTACCGAGGCTGTGGCTTTGAAGCTGTTGTTTTGTTTGTGTTGTTCCTTTGTGTGTGTGTGTGTCTGTGTGTCTGTATGTGTGCATGTGTGTGTCTGTGCCTGTATTCTGTAAATAGCCCACGGGCAGAGTGGGAATGCAGTGTGATGATGAAACAGTTCAAGTCTGATAGCAGCATTGCAACATCTCTAACTCAAACATCTCACTCTGATTTCAAACTTTCAAGCATCAACAACCCCTTCTTACTCATTGTCATGGGTCACATTAAACCTACATGTTGGCAGAGTGGGACCACTCATTCACCTCCTTATATGAGCTACTTTCTGATAGCTTTTCATTTTGATAGAACACAAAGGCCCTTAAGGTGGCGGTGGTCTAGTTAGGGATGTATTCAGTTCACTGATTTAGCACACAATGAACCCTCATTTAAATAACGGCCAAAATGCAGAGTCTAAAGTAAAGTCTGACTTAAAGGGACACTTCACCGATTAGCATTAAGCTGGGAGAAATACGGATTTCAATGAAACCCATGAATAGGACTTCTTGCTTTCAATGATGTAAAATGATGATTTTTACATCACTGAAAGCAGGAAGTCCAACATTGAAATCCGTATTTCTCCCATCTCAAGGCAAACTGAGGGAATGATGCACGACCATTCAAAAACATGACTGGTTTTCTAAAGATACAAAGCTTAATGCTAATCGGTGAAGTGTCCCTATATATGGTCATTTCATACCAAACCATGAGCAAGAAGACCCTGAGTGCAATGAGATCAGCTAAATGCTCCAACAGGCCACATAGAATAGAATAGAATAGAATATATACTTTTTTGATCCCGTGAGGGAAATTCGTTTCTCTGCATTTAACCCAATTTAACCGAATTAGTGAACACACACAGCACACACACAGTGAGGTGAATCACACACTAACCCAGAGCAGTGAGCTGCCTGCCCAACCAGCGGCGCTCGGGGAGCAGTGAGGGGTTAGGTGCCTTGCTCAAGGGCACTTCAGCCGTGGTGGACTGGTTGGGGATCGAACCGGCAACCCTCCGGTTACAAGCCCGAAGCCCTAACCAGTACACCACAGCTGCCCCAAAACATCATAGCTTTAGTTCAGAGTCTCTCAGCTCGTTGCCTGACTTATATTTCCGTCACTTTTCCCTTCATTAGATCCCACACAAAGAGCTTTTTTCTATCATAAACTACATATCCCATGATCCTCCTCCTCACCATGCTGACTTGGGCCATCTGCCGCTCCAGTTTGGAGCGCGGCACGTCGTCGAAATAGTTGTCATTGCGTCGGCGCCGGGCGTCGGCCTGCATGATGAGGTGCTGGACGTCCAGCGAGCCGGCGTTGGTGTAGGCCTGCTGGCTCAGCGACGGCGAAAGCTGCGGCGGGGTGTGGTTACCACTCGGCTCCTGCAGGGGGCAACAGAGAGAAGGGGGGGGGGAGAGGGGTTAGAGAAAGGAAAGGTCAGGGTGTTATATTCATGTGTAGTCACTCTGTCTATGGGGTAAGTTTACTATCCAAAATCAATTCATGTATGCATGATTGTTGTTACGTGATCACATGTGTGGTATTGAGCTATAGCTCAGAAGAGAGTGAGAGATTACCAATCAATTTCATTTCATTGGCAAATACTATGAATGCTACAGTAGAAACATCCGCACAGGAAGAATGGAAGTGACTGTCAGTATCAATAACATTTATTTTTTTATAGTACTTGGTTTTGGTATCAAAATAGGAAAAGCCGGTCACCTGACTTGCAAACACTACATGGCAATAACAAGAACACACACACACACACACACACACACACACACACACACACACACACAGACAGACATCCTGTCTGTTTGGTACTTCACTGTTAAACGCATCCAATCTTTAGCAATAAAATAAGAGCTGGAGGGTGAGTATCTGGAGACCATGGGGAGACAGAGTGCCTTGCTGGGGAAGAGTGATTAAATTTAATCCCAGGAGGTCTCGGCCTAGCCCGGACTTATTGGACATGGGTAGCCTTTCACCTGTAGAGTGTAACATTAGAGCTTCACCCACAGAGACCCAAGCACATGCACGCACACACACACACACACACACACACACACACACACACACACACACACACACACACACACACACAGACACAGACACAGACACAGACACAGACACAAACACAGACACAGACACACACAGACACACACAGACACACACACACAC
>NC_085010.1:21394203-21396703 GCF_963854185.1 Sardina pilchardus
CACATTCTCTCGCACTCTCTGCCTTTCTCTCTCTCTCTTTTTCCCACACACACACACACACACACACTTTGACGGTTTCTCTGTTGCTTGTCCTTCTCTCTATGTGTGTGTGTGTGTGTGTGTGTGTGAACATCTGTGCATACCTGCATGTTGTACAGTACTCTCAAAACAGATGTGCTCCAGCAGGAACTCATTCTGGCTTGCGCGTGTGCGCGCACACACACACACACACACACACACACACACACACACACACACACACACACACACACACACACACACACACACACACACACACACACACACACACACACACACACACACACACACACACATACACACACACACACACACACACACACACACACACACACACACAATGTAAGTCCTCCAAATGCACACACAGACAATGCTATGGTTGTTGCACGATAGTTTAAAAGTTCGGCTGCATGTTTCGATCTCTTTGGTATTTGAAATGGCAAGTGTGTGTGTGTGTGTGTGTGTGTGTGTGTGTGTGTGTGTGTGTGTGTGTGTGTGTGTTCGTATCTACAGTATGTGTGTGTGTGTGTGTGTGTGTGTGTGTGTGTGTGTGTGTGTGTGTGTGTGTGTGTGTGTGACTGATGGCTATGCTGCTGGGGATTATGGCCCCCTGCTGGTGCAGACTAATCCGTTAATCAGGCCGGTTCGTCCGTACCACCTTTAACAGGATTATGATATTGATTTCAGTCCCCCCCACACACACACACACACACACCACACACACACACACACACACACACACACACACACACACACACACACACACACACACACACACACACACACACACACACACACACACACACACACACACACACACACACACACACACACACACACACACACACACCAACTCTCCATTGCACTGCTGCTGCTGTGAAGACGGACTGTGGAGTCTAATCTAGCGTTATGTAAACAGATTTACTTTTCAAAACCTGCATCCGCTGGTAACCTTGAACAGATACTTTCTACTCACACTCACACTAGTATCTGTGTATGCGTCTGTAAAACATGACGGCAATGTCTCATATCGTGTGTGTGTGTGTGTGTGTGTGTGTGTGTGTGTGTGTGTGTGTGTGTATCTTTACTTATGTCGTGGTGTGTATTTTAGTGTGAGTGAGTGTGCTTGTCTGTCATTCTGCATGGGTGTGCATTGTTTTTAGTACATGTACAGTACATCACCACAACAACGCTACCACCCAGCACAAACACACACACACACACACACACACAGAAACACACACACACACACACACACACACACACACACACACACACACGATCTTTCTCCATCTCTCTCCCAATGTCATGAGGTTTCAACAGGACAGGCTCGAGCAAACGCCCCCAGATAAACGCCCTCCCATGATCTCATGCTTGGGCCACAGGCAGGCCGAGTTAATCAACCATCAGCGAGCGCTGCAGCAGTGATGCCCTGCCCTGCCCTGCTCTCCCCTCTCCCCTCTCCACTCCTCCAGCGTGGCCCCTAATTGCGGCCCCTAATTGGGGCCTGTGGAGGGCCAGGGAACAAAGGAGGGCCTGTGCCTGTGCCCGTGCCTGGGCTGACCGGGGCGGACGGGAAAGCTGATTAGGATGTCCCCGATGAGGGGGACGAGGCTCCCGGTCGCATCCGCCAGCCAGCCGCACCAGTGGACCATTGGATTTTTAATGACCTCAATGAGGCGGAGAGGTCTTGAGCTGTGGTCCCTGGACACTGTGCTGACCTCAAACTCTCTCTCTCTCATTCTCTCTCTCTCTATGTCATTCTCTCTCTCGCTCTCTCCTTTTCTCTCTTGCTCTCTTTCTCTCTCTCTCTCTTTTCGGTTCTTGTTCTCGGAATTATAGAGGGCGCATACAGGAAGATGTCAATGGTTGGGCTGACTGATTGGGCTAACGAGCAAAGACGTACGCGCACACACACACATACACACACACACACACACACACACACACACACACACACACACACACACACACACACACACACACACACACACACACACACACACACACACACACACACACACACACACACACACACACACACACACACACACACACACACACCAATGACCTCATCCTTCCATTCAATACCCATACACCCATGTCTGCTTTTCTGGGCCCATCGATATGTGATGTCACAGGGGAGAAGGAAGGTCACAGAGGTTGGGGTCGATGACGGAACCTTCTGGCTTTTCAGGTCAGAGATGGAGAATGAGATTCTGTTTCAGAGCCTCCAAGGATTCCACACTGACCGCAGAGAGGATTGAGAAGGGCTACACACACACACACACACACACACACACACACACACACGCATGCACATACTGTACACACACATGCACAAAACACATGAAAACACACACACACACACACACACACACACACACACACACACACACACACACACACACACACACATTGGTGAATTGTCTTCCTTCAGAATTGGTCTACACCAGCTAGT
>NC_085010.1:21404203-21406703 GCF_963854185.1 Sardina pilchardus
TCTCTCTCTCTCTCTCTCACACGCACACTCAATCTTTCTCACTGGTTACTATGGATACTCCGAGCCCATCCAGTGCGCAGGATTTTTTTTCTCCCTTCCGCTCTTATTTTTTTTTTTATTGTATTTTTTTTGCCGATGCAGGTGAGCGTGTCGCCCCACTGATGCGATGCCTCTGGTGCCTCTCAGCTCACTGGCACTAACCTGGTCTGCTGCCCAGCCCCCTTCCTCTCCCCCTCTTTCATTCTTGCTCTCTGTCCGTCTCTCCCTCCCTCCCTCTCTCTCTCTCTCTCTCTCTACCACCCCCCCTCACTATGACCGTTTCCCTCTATCTCTCTCTCCCCACCTCCCTCTCATTCTCTCGCTCTCTCTCTCTCTCACTTACACACACACACTCTCTCTCTCTCATTCTCTCCCTCTCCATCTCTCCCTCTCCATCTCTCTCTCCCTCCCTCATTCTCTCTCATGCTCACTCTCTCTCTTACTCCAGTCTCTGGATTTAACCCTTTGTGCGCTGAGCCATCACACATACTGCAGTCAAACACCAACCGCTGCACGCTGCAACACTGCAGACAAAAGACGTGAACAAAACCACTTTATCCTCCTTCATCTCCTCCTCTCTATCCCTCTCTTTCCCTCGCTCCATTTCTCTCTCTCCATTACAATGACACTGTTGAATACTGTGACTCTCCTGACGGCAAAACTTCCATTCGAAAAATGAGGATTTAAATATTTTCAGTGCTTACTAGGATTATCACACACATATTTTCAGTATTAAGAGCATTGTTCAGAATGTTCATACACAAACACAAACACACACACACACAAACCCTAGCAGCAGACAGGAGACAAATTGACTGTTTCATAGCTGAAACTCATACCCATACAAGGCAACAGAGAAGTGACTATGAACTATGAATATACCTCTAGGTGGTCAGTTTCTATGTGTTTTAATATACGCTATATGTGTACAAGAGTGAGAAGAGAGAGAGAGAGAGAGAGAGAGAGAGAGAGAGAGAGAGAGAGAGAGAGAGAGAGAGACTCTTGAGTTGGCTGCCAAACCACAGTTACTAACCTTGAAAAGTATGACTTCTACTGTGGCTATTTGAGTGCTTAATGTTACCAAACTAAACTAAAGCACAATAACACACACTCTCCCTCTCTCTCTCTCTCTCTCTCACACACACACACACACACACACACACACACACCACACCCATTAATAGTCTTGACAGAAGATCACCACCCTATTGGACTTGTTTGCTCATACGGGTCCATGCCAAACATGTCAGAATACATCAGCAGAACAGGCAGCAAATCCTCCCACAGGCACACGCACACACACACACACACACACACACACAAACAGATGCACACACACACACGCAAAAACGCACGCACACAGACACACACACACACACACACAAATACATGTGTGTATGCACACACACACACACACACACACACACACACACACACACACACACACACACACACACTTAATTCAAAAGGTAACCATGGTAGATTAGTTGATTCAGTTGTGTTGGTGATGTTGTGTTGCTCATACTGGGTTAAACACACGGAGAGTGGGTAAGTGGGGGCTGCTATATTTCTATATTTCTATGTGCACTCAGGGTTCAGTCTGCTGAAATGTTGAAAAAGTACATTTGATCCTGTGTGTGTGCGTGTGTGTGGGGTGTGTGTGTGTGTGTGTGTGTGTGTGTGTGTGTGTGTAGAACTGTAAGTCTCTGTGGACATCCCTATATGTGGAAGTATGAGTATGCTTGATTGTGTGTGTGAGTGTGTGTGTATGTGTGTGTGTGTTTGTGTGTGTTTGTCCACGCATGGCTGGTAAACCTGCTGTGCTAACGAAGGCAGCCACCATCTGGTGTGACGGTGTGTGACAATCTGTGCATTTGGAGGGGTGACAGAGGAGGTAATGAACACCGGGAACCAGAGTCCAGCACACACACACACACACACACACACACACACACACATGATAATGAACATGGGATCAGGATTGTAGTATAGCAGGAGTGTGGAACAGGCTTTTGGACATGCATAATTTAACACATGAGTGCGCACAAACACACACATACACACACACACACACACACACACACACACACACACACACACACACACACACACACACACACACACACACACATATGGTACTGTAAGCTAGCAATCCTTCCAGTAGGCCTGACGCTATCTGATGATATCCAGGCATCCCCATCACCCCTGGCCTGCCAAAACACTGACCCCCAACGCACCCTGGACACCCCTATTAAACTGTGCGCTGTCTTTGCTCAATGATTAAGCCTCTTTAACCCCATCACCTCCCTTACGGAATAGCAGAGTGTGTGTGTGTGTGTGTGTGTGTGTGGGGGGGGGGGGTATGATGTTTAACATGATACCTCACAATTATCTTGGGGATATCTGGGCCCGTATTCACAAAGAATTTTAAGGCTAAAAGTAGCTCCTAACTGGCGAATTT
>NC_085010.1:21411703-21416703 GCF_963854185.1 Sardina pilchardus
AAGAACAACGTTTAATATTAGGGGTTAAAGCATTGATTCCTTACTGCTGATGGACTGATGGGAAAAGTCTATATATCAGCTTGCTCTGATAGGTGGCAAAGCAGGAAGAACAGCAATCACATGGTGGTCAATACCAAATGATTAAGGTCCGGTCTGAACGTTTCAAAATTGACCCCAGGTCCACGTCCATTAGGATTCAATGACTGCCTGGAAACAATCCCCAATGGAGCGGAACCACCAGACCGTATTCACAAAATGACTTTGGGTCTGGTTATGCCAGGCTGAGAGCAACTCTAATGCATACAGTAATTTCCCGCATATAAGCTGCATTGTGTATAAGCCGCAGGAAAGTGTTTTATGCAAGTTAAAAGAAACAAAACCATATTAACACCATATTAACTGCCCCCCTTTATTAACCTCATAGCTGAAGAAATGTAGCAAAATCAATGTATAAGCCGCGGCCAATAGTCAGGAAATTATGGGTAAATGCACATGTCTTATTTACTTTGCACTGTCATGCCAGTAACAAGACCCTAGAGCCCCTTCACAGTTGCCACCTACACAAGCCCGGCATCAATTTGCATCGCTAGGAGACAGACCAAAACACTCGCTCTGCTAATCAAGCGTGTGCTAATGCTAAACAATCTTGGCACAGCTACATGCCTGCGAATCTGAAAGGGGCTACATCAAAGACCCTTCATTACTGACAAGATAGAGCAACATAATGCATCTCTATGGAAGCAAAATTCGAACAGCTCCTGTCTGCTTAAAGAGGCGTGTCGCAAAGTCGCCATAGTGGGATATCGATCTCTGTCAGATTGGCAAGCAGCTCAGTTCGAATGTAACGTAGGTCTGCTTAAAGGGAGATTTAGCCCCCCTCCCCTTTGCGAAGATAGAACGCGGAAATGAACGAACGTTTGCGCCTCTCGCTCTGCTTTAACCCTCTCTGGCTACATGTACAGTAGGCAAAGCCTTCGATATAACAAAGTTGTGACACTTCCATTGACTCCCGTGAACAAACAATGGCGGCACATCCGGTATGTCAGGGTCGTTGAAAGGAACTATTCCATTGAGAATGAATGAATATCTCAGGTGTTATAATAAGACTTTTCTACATGACTTATGGTCGTGTGCATAATAATGCATTTTCATTGAGTAATATATGTATGTGGAAATGCAGTTTATAGTAATTTTCATCGAGTATTTACCGTAAATATTAATGCGATCGCTGCTGTCAATCCTGTAGTAAATCAGGGACCAAGGGAACTACTGAGACTACCCACTAACCACGTGACCGCTCTAATCTGGCTTTAACATGGAGGTCAACGGCTGTCGCAACTTTGTTATATCGAAGGCTTTGCATGTAGGTATTCAGTAGGCAGTATTCTATAGGTTTGTCTTGAACGCATCATCGGCACCCTTCCCTTGACTTTACATGGGGCATCCTTTAACCTTGAATTAATACAGGTACACTGAGGTAGGCTAGGAAGTGGTGTCATAAGAGAGTCTGTGTATGGCTGCTTATCACGCTACTGTAACTTTAGTGGCTATCTGGGCAACACAGAACGTTTTTGACACAACATCAAAACAGTTATTTCTCCACTTTCTGTAGCTGCTTCTAAGTCATTTCAAAAATGTTTTAAAGTGAACAAAAAACGAGACACGTCTCCTAAAAAGCCTCTGCTTTTTGTCAGGCCCTTAGCGGGCGTATGGGCACTCTTGAGCTGGCTGGGTAGCCCTAACTGCCGCAGCCTGACAGCCAGGACGTGTGTGTGTGTGTGTGTGTGTGTGTGTGTCAGGTCCAGAGCTGGGGGGGGGGGTGTGGCTCTCAGAGCAGGGCTGACTCCTGCAGTCTAATGGGCTCCTGCAGCAGCATGGGGGTGAGGAGCTCAGACAGTGGAGGGAGGGGGGAAATAAATAAATAAATGAAATAAATAAATAAAGTCAAAAAAAAGTTTTTCTGCAGTCGTCAGTGTCATCTGTCTGGGCTCAGTCTCTCGCCCTCGCGCTCTCTCTCTATCTCTCTCTCTCTCTCACACACACACACGCACACACGCACACACACTCAACACACTCAACACACACACACTCAACACACACACACACACACACACACACACACACACACACACACACACACACACACACACACACACAAACACACAGTGTCATCCATCCGCGCCTGGTCAGGGTGTGCAAGTCAGCAGTGGAGCTTCTTAAGGATGACACGGGGTGCTCACAGGGTGCTCAGCAGCAGGACAAGTGGGGACCTTATTCTGGGTCACACGCCACGCCTGTCTCTGCCTGATCTGACAAGGATATTCACACTTAGTGCATGCCCCTATAGTGCCAGTGTGTGTGTGTGTGTGTGTGTGTGTGTGTGTGTGTGTGTGTGTGTGTGTGTGTGTGTGTGTATGTATCTGTGCTCATTGCTCCTAGTGTGTGATTGCTTACTGCTCCGAGTTTGTGTGCTCACTGTTCATAGAGTGTTTGTGTGTGTGTGTGTGTGTGTGTGTGTGTGTGTGTGTGTGTGTGTGTGTGTGTGAGTGTGAGTGTGTATGTGTACTGCTCCTAGTTCGTGTGTGCGCACTGCTCCTAGTGTGTGTGTGCGCTCACTGCTCCTAGAGTGTGTGTGTGCTCATTGTTCTTGTGTGTGTGTGTGTGTGTGTGTGTGTGTGTGTGTGTGTGTGTGTGTGTGTGTGTGTGTGTGGGTGGGTGGTTGGTTGGCGGTTCACTGCTTCTAGAACAGGATATCTCAATCATACACTGATTCTCATTACAGAAACAAGTCTGTTTTTAATGTAGTGCCCAGAAGAACACACCCAGCCATTATGCTTGTTCAGCCCAGTTCCTTGCATAATACAAAGATTTCCGTTATACTTTAATGATGTTACAGTATGTGCTGCAGATGATGAAATCTCCAAATATTCACATTTTTTAAATTTTGTGCAACGTTATCTTTATCTTTGTGCCACTGTTTGCCCAAACATTCTTCCAGAGAATGATGATAGTGTTCCTTCTTGTGTTTCCTTCAGCATGAATAAACTTGTCCAGACACTTTATTTTTGCAGTTGTGTTGCTGGCATCAAATTCAAAATGAGAGTATATTATATTATTCAAAAGATTTGTTTGTTTCCACATTTGATGAGCTGTCTATGTTCTTTTAGGAACTAAATGTGGGTTTATGTAATTTGCACATCCTCACATTCTGGTTTTATTTACACGCTTCACCGCTTCCCACAACGTTGCAATATTAATTCAGGACACACTGCAAGCGTTAGAGTCTGTTTCTTTCTGATAGGTCACTTAGAGACAATCACAACACAGCTGCTATGGCCAATACCAAAGGCCTGAGTCTGGCGTATCCTGGAGTGGTTCAAGAAAAGTAGCTGTGTGCACAACATCCCACCTTGCAGGTGCAGGACAAATGGAGAGTAACTTAGGAAGGAATGTAATGTCCGCAACACTGATAAATTGCTCCCGCTTAATGAAAAAATGCAATGTTTCGACCCTACTGGGTCTTCATCAGGCAAATATCCTGGAGTGGTATCGTGGAGTGGCAAATACTGTCTCCACCGATCCCAGCTGTCCTAACCCAGACACAACAGATAAGACCAGCAAATCCACCATCCAAAAGCAGAACCATTGGATAATCAAATATCAGGCTCTTCTGTGCAGGGGCACCTAAAATCCCCTCAGCAAAATTAAACTGGGCTGAACGTTTTAATATATCAGCTAAACAGAAGTGCAAATGTTGCCATGGAAACGGGCGTACTGTTTCCCAAAATGCACACCACACACACTCATGCGTGGATACTTAATCACCACAAGGTCAATCACAAGGTGAAGAGCAATTCCAAATTCCACAGACAAGCAAATGGGGGAACTTTACTTTATTTCCCAAACTGCCAGCGTCTGTAGGAATTGGTCGGCCTTTCCTTGCACCCTGACTTGAACGCAAAAAGTCGGGACGGATTTTATGTTTCGGAGACTCATGTGGAACTCTTGTGCCCTCCCGGTGCCAAACTTGACGTTACAATCATGCTCTCCAACCACGGCTGCCTCCCTTGCAACAACACAACAAGAGCTGAACCTCACACTCATTACCAATAGGCAAGGTAATTCATCACTAAAGTAATACTACCATTAGCAACTCTCGCCCGAGACTTTCTCCTTGTTGCTCGACCGTAGTAAGCAGTTCTAATAACTTATTTATGCGTCTCCTGCACGCATCAACACAAAAAACTTAATCAATTACTGGGGGGATCCATATTTGTTTAACGAGCTGATCTCACGAACATCTTTGGAGGTCAGGATTTTTGAAGTTGGATCGTCCGAGTTTACCGTCATCATGAAGGCAGTGTAACTAGGAGACCGGATGGGTATACAGGAAGAAGGAAGTACTCCACTCACGTTGATGAGCTCGATCTCCCAGATCTTCTTGACCAGCTCCATGGAGGTGTAGCCGTTGATGAGGAAGGACTTGGTGTAGTCGCCCAGCTCCAGGGACTCCAGCCACTCCGCCACGGACGTGGGGTTGTTCCCATCATAACCAATGGGCCGCACCTGAGAGAGAGAGAGAGAGAGAGAGAGAGAGAGAGAGAGAGAGAGAGAGAGAGAGAGAGAGAGAGAGAGAGAGAGAGAGAGAGAGAGAGAGAGAGAGAGAGGTCAGACTCACAGTCAGGACAGTCGTGAATTGGCTGTGTGCAGGAATGGGTATACTGTACTTTATACGTTTCAATTATAAATATGCTTCATCATTTATTTTTCAGCTATAAGTGTGCTTTTCATCAAACTTTTCTGCCATTTCAGTGGCCTGGCAAAGTGATGGTACTGCAGCAAACAAGAAAATAATCAACCAGTTGTAAAGAATATTTATGAATATGTTCAAGAGGCCGCCTGGAATGAGAGTTTGAGATACTGTAGCTTCCCAGAGAGAGAGAGAGTGGTTTCAAGAGGCTTGTTAAAAGAGTAATTATTGTAAGGAAAGTAATAATAAG
>NC_085010.1:21421703-21429203 GCF_963854185.1 Sardina pilchardus
TTGCGTAACAGTAGCGGGGGAAAGACTGGCCACGCCAAAGAGATGGTGATCCCTGTGGATGCTGTGATGACGGTGACGGATGTCATTGGGCAGGGTGTAGCAACAAAAAAAACCCTTACATCGTTTACACCACAGCTCTTTTAATGAGTCACCCCATCTTTATTTCACTAACCCTGAGGCTGCCATAAACTGCTATTTATTTGGCTACCAATATGAATTGCTCTAATGAACACACAAATTAAAGTATTAAAAAATGTTGTCGTTGGGACAGCAAATGAGCCAGGGCATGTCAGGTCGTTAACGGAGCAGGGTGAGAATAGAGCATTAGCATGATTACACCACATTAGCATGCAGCCCTTTGGCTGGCACGCCACAGACAGGCTCCTTACAATTGGTCCACTCCACACAACAAACCGACATCACGTAACGAGACGGCACTCACCCGTGGCAATAACCGGATGGCCTGTAGGAGGCGCTGTCTGTGTGCCGAGTTTAAGATGCCGATCTCCAGCAGGTCCTGATCTTCAACCACGTTGCTGCCCTGAAGGAACACAAACAAGCACAAGGCATCAGCAACCAATCAACTTGTTATCAAAGAGCTGTGATGCAGCAGTGCAATGAGCTGCTTAGGTTTCAAACAGGCTTTACAAGACAGAGACACATGGACACATGCAAGCATTCAGATAATCAATACATAATCAATACACGGTCACAATCACTCTTCCATACAACTTAATGTTTAATGGTAAATCAATGTGAACTATTGCCATTTTAGTACTCAGAACACAGACACAAAACACTTATGCATACCCAGGCTCACACACCCACATACACATACACACACAGAACTCACACAGACACACACACACACACACACACACACACACACACACACACACACACACACACACACAGAACTCACACACACACACACACACACACACACACACACGTCACACACACACACACAAGCCTAGTCCTGTTTGTTTTGGTGTCCTTCATTAACCTCCACTTAGTGAGTATCCCCTTTAATTAGTCCGAGAGGAAGACCTTTAGAGACCTTTCCCTCACCCCCATCAGACACACCCCACCGAGAGGGAGAAGAGGAAGAAGAAGAAGAAGAAGAAGAAGAGAGAGATAATAGGGAGAGAGAGAAAGAGAATAGTGAGAGAGAGAGAAAGAAAAGTGAGTGAGTGAGAGAGAGCGAGAGAGAGAGAGAGAGAGACAGAGTCTTTTACCACTGCCTGAGGGATTTCTCTTTATGCTTTCTTTTTGTTTCACAATGAAGAGCACACACACACATGTAGATATGTACACACAGTCTCTCTCAAACACACACACACACACACACACACACACACACACACACACACACACACACACCCAAGTGTGGTGGAGCAGCATAGGGAGAAAGCACAGTTAAACTAATGGAAAAAACAGCATGTGAAAGACTCTCGTCTGATAAAGCCCAAATCCAAAGCCAAACAGATTACATTAACATCATTGAAATGGCCGTGGCGCCTGCATTTCATTTTTCTTGCGCCAAATCGCACGACCCCCAAGCGAGTCCTCGCTTTAACCTAAGCCATAGAGACTTTAAAATAATAATAATAATAATAACAATAATAATAATAATAATCTGTCATTGTGACAAACCTCCCTTTGTCTGACAAAACTGGACAATGCTGTGCCATCTGTAACAGGTCCAAGCTTGACATGGGGCCAAAATGGCTCTGGCTGTATAATAATATAAAGTGTTGACCTTTTGGTGGTATATACTGATGCATCATGGACCTTGTAGTCTGATTAAATGAGGCCTGAACGCCCATCAAGTCTTACCTATCCGATTGGTATAATGGCTGACTGATGGGACTCCATCGCACAAAATGCACCCAAAATACACACACACACACACACACACACACACACACACACACACACACACACACACACACACACACACACACACACACACACACACACACACACACACACACACACACACACACACACACACACACACACACACACACACACACACACACACACACACACAGAGGATGAGGGATGAGGCAGTGTTGGGTCAGGCCCAGGGTTGGGACAGGAGGAGACAGGATGTCTTTCATCCATCATGGCCTCCGTAATGGCCCTGGTTGTGTGAGTTCATCTCCTTATTATTGAAGGTCTCCTTCCATCCTTCAACTATTGTAGACATCACTCACATATAAGCAAACAGGGAGAGGGCCCAACTGACTGACTGACAGAAACACACACACACACATACATTCGCATGCACACACACACACAAACATCTTTACACAAACCAACAAATAATTTGTACACATCATATCTTATGTCTTTTTCTCAACTGTCCCCTGCACTCTACTGTGCACTCTCTCTAACACACACACACACACACACACACACACACACACACACACACACAAACGCACATGAAATAACAAAAGAATAATGACTCACACCAGGTAGCACTGTTAAAGCTGTAATATTCATTATTCCCTGTCACCATCGGGATCGGACACACCCCTTTGGCCAAATGATCTATCAATCTCGCCAGCTCTGTCCTTGATAGGACAAACTGAGGTGAAAGCAGACGCCCACACGCCCGCCCTCTCCAACAGAACGTGAGGTCAGACACCGTGGGCAGTGATGACCTTCAGAACCCCCCCCCCCCCCCCCCCCAAGGACACACACACACACACACACATTCAGACTCGCCATTAGTGGCCCGAACCCATTCAACTGCACAGACAGACCGCCGCGTTCCGACAGGACCCAATCTCCGTGTCATCTGGCCTTCAGCCGCTCGCAAATGATATGAATTTAGAAATGCTAACAGCACGCTTGAGTGGCACTTCGATATCTTCAAAAGCGCAAAACAACTCACTTCTCCACACATAGATATGACAGATAAAGTGGTATTTGTATGCCTCCAAGCAAGCAAGGCTGTCCTCCAAAGGGCCCAGACAAGGCTTTTATCCTCCAGAGTACATAACATTTCACTCTCCGGAACGAGCTGGAGGGGAGTCGGACTGAGTTCACTGTTCACACTCACACACTAAAAAAAAGTTTTCAGCCAGAGTAAAGGGGAGAGTGCACTTTGGAACAAAGACCAAGGTCATAGAGCTATCTCCTTGTCTCCTTGCCTCCTTGTGTCCTTGTCTCCTTCCCACATCTCCTCGGCATATTCGCTGCCTCTGTGCGCCACTAAAACTACATTAAAGATCCCACGAAATGCCTCGAGAGCTCATCTTTTCACCTAAAAAAGACATGACGATGGTGTTTCATCCCAAAGCTGGTGAAGGAATTCAAGGGAATTCAAATTCAATTTAGATTCACCAACGACATTCAACAGTCACCCACGGCGGCTCCAAACTCGCACTAGCTTATGTTTGTCGTCAATGACAATTGCTCCCTGTGTGCTTAACATGAAGGTTCAACGGCAACGATAGTTGAATGGAATAAAGTTGGGCTAAATCCCCGGAGCAGATAAAGAAGTCGAGAGCCCGAGGCGGAGCGTACAGTACAGTGGAGTGGAGTGGAGAGACGATTCGCAACAGGGAGGCGTCGGAACCCAAGATCTCCTCCAGGCCAGGAGATACCGAGGCACAGCGGCAGCAGCAGCAGCAGCAGCGGGTCTTTATCCAATATTAATCACTGCACACACACACACACACACACACACACACACACACACACACACACACACACACACACACACACACACACACACACTTCCAGAGAAAATGAGTCTTTCCTCAGTCTCTATAGGGTTTGCTTAGTTATGGGAAATTCTGTGTGTGTATGTGTGTACATGTGTACGTCTGTGTGTGTGTGTGTGTGTGTGTGTTTGAATGTGTAAGAGAGAATGTGTGTGTGTGTGTGTGTGTGTGTGTGTGTGTGTGTGTGTGTGTGTGTGTGTGTGTGTGTGTGTGTGTGTGTGTGTGTGTGTGTGTGTGTGTGTGTGCTTGTGTGTGTGCGTGTGTGTGTGTGTGTGTGTGTGTATGTGTGTGTGCGTAAGTGCAAATGCAGGGGGTTAGCTGTACTGAAGTACCCCTAAGCCTTTTGGAGGGGCTTCTGTGACCCAGCTCATCTGTGGGGACTAGACTAACTCTTGCATTAGCGCACTCACAAACACACACACACACACACACACACACACACACACACACACACACACACACAGACTTACACAACTGCAGGACCACAGAAGCTTGCAGCTACTCTCCACTGTCTAACGAGGGCTCAGCCAGGCTCATCCTGACTACCTCTTGACATTAAGCGTGCTTATTACAGCATACTTACATAAGCATGAGAAATCTTCTACACTCTCCTCATGTTTGTGTGTGTGTGTGTGTGTGTGTGTGTGTGTGTGTGTGTGTGTGTGTGTGTGTGTGTTGGGGGCAGAGGCTTCTATAGAGATGCAGTGACTCCACTCTCTAAGCAGTGCTGCCCATCCTCCCTGCCTCTTTATAGCAAACTGTTCTTATTACATTGTACAGTACTTACATAAAGATGACAAATCACATGCACTTCCCTCACAAGTGTACACTACTGCAAGTGTACTAACCATAAAAAGTACCCCCCTTAACACAGAGTGCATCTTTTGACTATATAAAACCGAATAAAAGAGCATGGACTACTGTGCCCACGAGGACCCAGGCTCCGATCCCAAGGACGCAGTAAGTACAGTAGAGTGCTACAATATAAAGATGCACAATTATGAAGAGAGGGGTGCGTCTTCTCAACTGAAAGGGAAAAAAAAACTGCAACTACACTGATTATCATGTACACAACTGATTGGCCACTTGTAGTCTAAATATTCCTAAAAATAGCCTATGGTCAGGGTCAAAGTTCAACATGAAGGGAGAGACTGATTGAGAGAGAGAGAGAGGAGGCAAAAGAGGGAAGGAGAGAGAGAGAAATAAAAAAGGATAGAGGAAGGAGTGAGGAGGAAGAGGAAGAGGGGGAGATGAGACAGAGAGAGCAGAGACATGGAGACAAACAGGGGAAGCGAGGGATCAAGATGTCATGAATAAAGGAGAAGATTGAAGGAGGAAACAAGTGATGGGGTGAAGAGAGGGAGGAAGAACGACAGACGGAGAGGAAATTAGAGGACAGAGAGAAAGAGAATGAGAGAGCTGGGTAATCAAGCCTAAGTGGATGAGAGGAAGAGGAAGAGGAAGAGGGAGATGAAGAGGGAGATGAAGAGAGCAGACAGAGAAAAAAAAGTGTCAGACATACAGAGAGAGAGAGAGAGAGAGAGAGAGGTGGATGGAGGGAAAGAAAGAAAGAAATAAAGAAAGAAAGGAAGAAAAACACAGACGGGGAAGAAACGGAGGAAAGATGCCAGAGGCAATTATCCTCCCAGCTAAAGAGGAACACTCAAACATCATGAGGGATTTCGTTTCCCCCCCCCCCCCCCCTGTCCACACCTCCGCCGAGCAGACGCACACGCTGGCACGAGAGAGATAGAGAGAGGCCTCCGCCGTCTCCACCCAAGAACACAGCGCGTCACCGTACTTTAGAACCGTACCACTAAAGCACTTTACAGAACCGCGCCACTAGGGCGTTCTACAGAACCGCTCCACTAAAGCACGTTACAAAACTCTGCGCCACTAAAGCTTTTTACAGAACCGCTCCACTAAAGCACTTTAAAGAATCGCACTACTTAAGCACCTTACAGAAGCGCACCATTAAAGCACTTTACAGAACCATACTTTTAAAGCGGTTTCCAGAACCGTACTTCTAAAGCTCTTTACAGAAGCGCACCGTTAAAGAACTTTACAGAAGCGATCCACTAAAGCACTTTACAGAAGCACACCTATATGAGAACCATGGGCAGAGTGACTCTCTTGAGGAAGAACTAAACTCTAAACTAGAGACTCTCTTGAGGAAGAACTAAACTCTAAACTAGAGACTCTCTTGAGGAAGAACTAAACTCTAAACTAGAGACTCTCTTGAGGAAGAACTAAACTGAAAACAATTTCTAACATCCATTATCTGTCTTCATCTCCACCTAGGAAGTAATCATACACAATACATTACACTGCTTCTACCCACTATCTAGCATTTCATTTGTACAGTGGCGATAAAGTTGAATGTAATCTTAAATCGAATCATAAATCTAATCTGGTTTCAAGTGCAAGAACACAGTACTTTAGATACACCAATGCAGTCTCTAGAGAGCAATGCCACTACCAGAACCTTGGGGCAATGTGACTGTTATCCTCAATCCTCCTCTGTTTTCAGCTCTCTTTGGCAGTACTGATACACTATACTGTACATTATGGCAGTCCTCAATTACTGACACACTATACATTATGGCAGTCCTCAATCACTGACACACTATATATTATGGCGGTCCTAAAATACTGACACACTATACATTATGGTGGTCCTCAATTACTGACACACTATACATTATGGTGGTCCTCAATTACTGACATACTAGACGTTATGGCGGTCCTCACACTTTTTGTTATAGAGGTCCTCAAGTCCTGTGGTACAAATACTGCGGTATGTTCTAGAACTAACCCCCTTCGTACCAGTGACATTTTTTTTTTTGCATCGTTCGATATCAGGCATATCGCACAGGTTGTTTTCGTGGTGGTTGATTGGCAGAGCAAATCAGAGTGGCGTAGCGCGGCACGAGTGCCAAGTTCGGGTGCCCGTGTCTCCCCGGGCGTACCCGCCGTAGAGCGGTGTGTGTTTTGTGTAACGCTCCACTGCCCGCTCCAAGCAACAGTGACTGCTTTAGTGAATGCAAATGCAATGCATTACATTACTCACTGTCAGTGTTTGACATGTATGTTTTGCCACCACGGAACACACACACACACACACACACACACAGTGGAAGCTGTTCAATTCTCTCTCTCTCTCTCTCTGTCTGTTCCCCTATGTGCTCAATCACTGTGTTTCATTCCATTCCATTTCATTTCATTTATTTTAATTTCATTTCATTTCATTACATTCCATACCCAGGGCAAACCAAGACCATTACAGATACGGGTGAGCTACATACATAAAATTCTCTCCGTCAAACTGTCACAACTTGATATTCATCTTGTATCGCCATCACTCTCTATCTTGCCCCTTTCTCTCTCTCTCTCTCTTCTCTCTCCTCCTCCTCCCTCCCTTTCTCCCTCTCCCTCGCTCTTCCACCGCTCCCTTCCTCCCTCTCTCCCTCTCACATGCAGGATCAATAAGGGGTTAATGTGTGAAGTCAGCGCTTTGCTCAGATGGACGGCTGGCCCCAGACCAGCCGTGGATTCATATGCAGGCCATGATGGGCTGAACTCTGGGACACATGGGAGGGAGAGCTGACATTTAACCAAATGCTGAGAGACCTGACCCCCGTCACATAATATGCACACACACACACACACACACACACACTCACTCATATTTTTACACAGAATAAACACCCACATACACATTTACATGTGAGCACACATACACGCGCACACACACATG
>NC_085010.1:21439203-21441703 GCF_963854185.1 Sardina pilchardus
ATCCTTCCCCGTTACCTCACAAAGCGTTTCCTGATCACTCTCCCTAAAATAGAAACAGATCTATCTTTCCTTCCAGATGTTTCCTTCCCCAAACTATGACAGGACGCTACCTTCAGCTCCTCAAACTGCTCCGCCAGTTCCTCAGGGACTAGTGGGTATTCCCAAACGCAAGTCGCCATCCTCACAGGCCGAACGACTACTACTACTACACACACTACACACACAGAACTTTGCTTTCCTCCTTTCTTTCCGGAATATTCTCCGACGCGCGGAAGCTGACCGCACTGAACTTTTTCGGCTTTCCCGAACGCTACGGCCGCTCTCTCCCGACGCTCTCCGACACGATTGACCGGTCACGCTATGAAGCTGCCGTGACCCAGAATTCACGGTGGCGAGGACGGCAGCCATTGGCTGACGAGCGTTCATGAATAGACTCTATGGCTGAGTGGGACACAAATAGACTTAGACTACAAGTACCATATCACCGCCCCCCCCCCCCCCCCCCCCCCCCCCCCAGGGCAGACTGCGCATCCTTAATGGGAATATTCTGCTGAATAGCAAGACCCAGATCGGAAGGGTATGTTTCATAATCATAAGGCTTTAACTTAATAAGACGCAGCGCAAGAGCTCCAAGTCCCCTCCTTGGTTTCAGCGTAATAGATCTGTGTAATGCTTTTGGGGTCTAATTTCACTTCTGAAGCTGTCTGTTTGCGTAATGACTGCCAGTGCCACTGTGTTTGTGGAGTTGTTTTTTTTGGGGTGTTGATCAGATCTGGAAAGTGGGAACGGGAGTCTCTGTTTGCACGGAGCGGCGGCTCTGTCTGACTGCCAAGACACACTCCTGGGGAGTCGTTTTAACACACCTTAATCAAAGATCACACACTCCACAGGGTCCTGATGCACTGAATTTAAAAACAAATCACGAGCGTGCGAGTGTGTGTCTGTCTGTATGAGTGAGGTAAAGAATGCAAAGTAAAATACCCTGTGGAAATGGTCTCTTTCAGTTGTATCAGTATGTGTATGTGTGTGTGTGTGTTTGTGTGTGTGTGTGTGTGTGTGTGTCTTTCAGTTAACTTCAAGAGTGTGTAACAGTCAGTGTGTTTATATGATTGGGTGTGTACAGTATGTGTGTGTGCATGTGCATGTGTGTGTGTGTGTGTGTGTGTGTATTTCAGCATGACTTCGATTCCCCTCGATTCCGTCTACATTTAAAACATGCTCCAGTCCTGTGTGTTTTCCTACCTCTTCCCACTCTGCGGTGAAGGAGGGCGTCCTCTCCAGTCTCCCCCCAGCAGGGCTGCCCTTCCCTGGGCTGGCAGGTCCCCGGCCTCCCCCTCCTCCTCCTCCTCCTCCTCCTCCTCCTCCTCCTCCTCCTCCGCTCCCCTCCTCCACGGGCGAGCTGCCCGCCAGGTTGGAGTCGGACTTGGAGATGCAGCGGGAGAGCTGCAGGTCCAGGACGCTGCGCGGCACCGAGCGCATCCTGCCCAGCGTGCACGCCCGCTCCTCGAAGCTGCCGTGGGCACTGCCGCCGATGCCAACGCCGCCGATGCCGCCGACGCCGGCGATGCCAGCGGAGGAGGAGCAGGAGACCACCACGGTGGCCGTGGCCGTGCCGCTGCTGCTGCCCGACGGGCTGGTGCCCACGCTGCTGCTGGCGCTAGCGCTGATGCTAGCACTGGCGCTAGCGCTGCCCGCGCTCCAGGCCTCCACGCCGTTCCTCACATGGGCGCCCCGCAGCTCGGCCGGAGCCGGAGGAGGAGCCGAGGCCACGGCCGCGCCGGAGCTGGGCTGGACCCGCGTGGTGGCGGTTCCACCGACGGCGGGTTCCGGTTCGGGTTCCGGCTCGTGGTTCTGGTTGACCCGCGTGTGGAAGATGGTCCGGTAGCGGATCTGCGGCTTGGGCTCGACGCGCGGCGGTGGTTGCGGAGGTTGCGGCGCTGGACCTTTGGAGGTGGAGGTGGCCGAGGAGGAGGTGGAGGAGGTGCTGGAGGTGCGCGGGAGCGGGACGGGGGCAGGAGCAGGGGGCGAGGGGGGAGGCGGGGGCAGGAGGAGGTTGCCGTGGTAACGCGGCGGGGCGCTGGCGACGCGGCCGTAGAGCTGGTAGGGCGTGTCGGGCGTCTCGCAGGCCGGCGAGGAGCCGTGGAGCAGCCCGGCGAACTCCTCGGGAACGCGGCTCTCACGCCGCGACGGGTCCTTCAACACACACTCACGCTGCGAAGGGGTCTCGTCTGAGGAACGAACAAACACACACACACACACACACACACATACACACCAACAAATACAATCATTGTTTAACACAATACAACAATTTGAGGAACACACACACAATTTAACAAATACAATCATTTACAACTATTAATTTCAGGAATACACACTCACACACACACAATAGCGAACACACACACACACACACACGCACACACACACAAGTTGTGGCGTGCGTCTATGGAACAATCACACACATTCACACTTTAACAATGTAATCAACAACAATGCA
>NC_085010.1:21451703-21456703 GCF_963854185.1 Sardina pilchardus
ACACACACACACAGAAACACACAAAAACACACAAAAACAAAAACACATACACACACACTCAGCTTAAGTGAGATGGTGCAGAGCTGCAGATAAGATCGTGCTTCTTTTCCATCTGTAGCCGGCGCTCCCAGTTATTAAAAACTACAGAACAATATCAGACCTGTCAATCATTCTCCCAGATACAGAGCGAGACCCTCCCGATGGAGGAGGAAATTAGGATTGACTACACACCGCCTTGCAGCACAATTTACACACACACACAGACGCATGCGCACACACATACAGACACACACACACACACACACACACACACACACACACGTGCGCGCATGCGCACACACAGTTACATATAGGCTGTGTAGGGTGTGTGTGTGTGTGTGTGTGTATGGGAGTGGGTTTACATTCACACACACACACAGTAACATATACCTTATGCCTCAGGTGGTGTGTAATAGAAAATAACTGGCACTTTCAAACATGCTGGCTGTCATGCATTCTCTCTCTCTCTCCCTCTCTCTCTCTCTCTCTCTCTCTCTCCCTCTCTCTCTCTATCCCTCTCTCTCCCCACAGGACTCATGGCTCAGCCATGAAATATTGAATTCACACTTTCATTCCTGCTTACTGAAAGTGGGTCTATTACCACGGCAACCAGTGTCCTTCCTGTTAGATACACATCACCCACTCAAAAGAGCTGTGGGACTGTGGCAACGCACACCCTTACACACACACACACACACACACACACACACACACACACACACACACACACACACACACACACACACACACACCTACACACACACACACACACACACACAGAACATACACATATACATGCACAAAATCAGACACATACAGTATGGCTAACATGAGGAGACACAAACACACATTTACGCAAACACACACACACACACACACACACACACACACACACACACACACACACACACACACACACACACACACACACACACACACACACACAGGGACACACAAATACGCATGCATGTAGAAATGTAACACATCAGTGGACACACTCTCAGACACAGTAACACAATTCCCTTGCCTTGTTTTAATTCTGAACGAGAATGTGACTGGAATACAGAGGTGAGTGAATTTCCTATGTAGCTCTCTCATTCATTATTCATGAGCACAAATCTAAACTGTTAGTCATTGCATGTGTGTGTGTGTGTGTGTGTCTGTGTGTCTGTGAGTAAGTCAGTGAGAGATAGAGAGAGGAAGAGAGAGAGAGAGAAAGAGAGAGAGAGAGCGAGCGATGAAGAGGATATTACACACACACACACGTGCATGCAGCCTCACACACACACACGTATCTTTGACATGATTTGAAGATTTGACAGGTAAGAGCTGCCATATTGAGAATCTATGGGTAAAGACCTACCAAAGGAATCAGTCAGGATCTACCATAAGCCATGGTGTCACACTGTCACACACACACACACACACACACACACACACACACACACACACACACACACACACACACACACACACACACACACACACACACACACACACGCACACACACACACGCACACACACACACACACACACACACACACACACCCTTTTCCTCTATACAGCCTCTGTCTCTCTGTGGTGACATTACGGTCTTCATGTCCGCTAGGTTTATGGTTATGTTTGCTTAGCTGTCACTTTAATGCAAAGAGACTTAAAGCATACTACATAGTGATCTAATGCGCTAGAGTCAAAGCCCCAGCTACTGGGACAAGGGCAGAGAGCAATGCAATGCGATGCAATTACTGCTTTGGCAACATTGTACAATTTTACATTCATGCCAATAAAGCCATTTGAATTTGAATTTGAAAGAAGGATGGAGTGAGTGAGTGAGATGGAGGGAGGGAGAGAGAGGGAGAGAGAGATAGAGAGAGAGAGACATTATCTACCATTTATGTACAGTATATTGCATGTACAATGTATATGTAATTGTCTGTCTATGCATCTACTTTATGTGTACATGTAACTGAGCTTTGGCAAGAATGTTATTGAAACTTTCATGCCAATAAAGAATTGAATTGCATATTGAGAGAGAGAGAGAGAGAGAGAGATAGAGAGAAGTATGGAGAGAGAGAGGAATGCTTACAATCAAAGAATTACAGGAAGGATAGTGTGCGCATATCTGTGAGTGTGTGAGCTTGAATACTGATCAAATCTATTCTGATTTGTGTGTTGTTATGAGAACTGTCAGAGCTTATTTGTTGTGCCTTAAGTGGCACGCCCAAACACACGCACACGCACACACGCACACACACACACACACACACACACACACACACACACACACACACACACACACACACACACACACACACACACACACACACACACAGAGAGATACACAGCAGGGGTCTTTAGCTGGCATTGCACATGACAGAGAGATTGCGATCAAAGGCACCTCATGAAATACTAACGCTAATGACTCTCTGGAGGAACACCGATTAGCACCCAGCCATCTCCAGGGTCCCGTCAGTCAGTCAGAGTGGACAGACAGACAGTCAGAGTGGACAGACAGACAGACAGACAGACAGACAGACAGACAGACAGACAGACAGACAGACAGACAGACAGACAGACAGGAGCGCTGGAGAGACGGCGGCTAAATAAAACATTTATTCTAATAATCAACTGGGACCTGGTCCAGTCCGGCCCAGTTCTGGTGCTGGTGTGTGGTGTGTGTGCAGTAACAAAGTAGCACTCACAGAAACTATTCGCAAAAGGCAACAAAAGTCTACATTTGCTGTCATTTAGGGGAGTAAATGAGCGACTGCTCCCCAAGTGGCACGGCTCCGGTATGACAACCTCTCATGTGTGAGCAAGGTTGCGTCCTGAGCCAAAGCCAGAGGAGCGGTCCAATTGGGCAAAGCAGAGGCACAGTAGAGAGGAAGTGCACATGTACAGGGCTTGTCACTGTTGACATGCTAGTGTGCCTTGCTCTGGTTCACCAATTCGCTACTTGCACTAAAGTCTCTTGGTGCTGTCGTTTGACTTCCGGTGGAGCGTTAACTATATTGAAACGGCATCTTCTGTTATATTCTGCTCCTTAGATATTCACTGAAGACACGGAATACCTTGTTTGCCCAATAATACAAATTTCAACGTGCACAAATCCTTCTTTATCGTAACGTGTTGATTCGCTAGGTGCAACACCTAACCGGGTCCGTGTAGACACTAATTACACTAACTATGCACTTATTACACCCATTGATGCACTTATTGTGGCTTTTTATGTTGTTAGAAATGCTCTTAAAAACCTAAATGTTTTTTTTTCATGTTGTAAGTCGCTTTGGTTAAAAAGCGTCAGCTAAATGAAATGTAATGTAATGTAACGTAATGTAATTACCATAGCAATAGCTGCAGGTTCGAACACACCGGAAATCAAAGGAGCGTACTAGAGCCTTTAGTGCAAGCAGCAAATTGTGCAAAGCAGAGGCAGAGGGGAGGAAGTGCGCATTTACAGGGCCTGTCACTGTTGACATGAGGTAGGAGCTAGTGTGCCTTGCTCTGGTTCAGTAGCCAAGCACAGAAATAAAGTGGCCTTACTCTGCCTTTGTTAAATGGAATTGGTGAGTGTTCAAGTCACAGGCGTAATCTTTCTCCTGAAGTACCCCCCCAAAAGGGCCGCTGGGACCTGTCATTTCCCGGTGAAATTAGGCGTCCCCCTCCAGCCCTGCCTGCTGCTGTGCCAGAGACTGATAGGAGTCCTGACTGCGGAATTGAGAGTGTTCTACAGTTATGGATGATGTGTGATGAAAATCTGTTGCTCTAAAATTCATACTGCTGCTTTAAAAAAAATGGCACAAATCTGTTACTCTATAACGCCATCATGTTGCTCTGAAATTGCTCAAATCTGTTTCTCTGAAATACATGGTGCTGCTTTAAAACGAGTCACATCTGTTACTCTAAAATGCGTAGTGCTGCTTTAAAACGATTCACATCTGTTACTCTAAAATGCATAGTGCTACTTTAAAACCAGTCAAATCTATTACTCTAAAATGCATAATGCTGCTTTAAAACCAGTCAAATCTATTACTCTAAAACGCATAGTGCTGCTTTAAAACCAGTCAAATCTATTACTCTAAAACGCATAGTCCTGCTTTAAAACCAGTCAAATCTGTCTCTGGCCCGTCCCCTCCTTCGCAGGGTCATCTCAGGACACAGATAATGAAACCTAATTGCACATGATTGTTCAGTCATATTTCCACCGCCCAGCTTTTCACGGAAGCTCGAGAGGGACAAGACAGAGTGTTCCTGTCCACAGCCAACGCACCAACGAGTGCGTACGAGGTGAGAGAGGCCAACGGAACAGAGGAGAAAATGGACAGACCGAGAGACAGAAAGAGAGAGCGAGAGACAGAAAGAAAAAAAGAGAGACAGAAAGAGAGAGATAGAGAGAATGAGAGAGAGTGAGATGGTAAATGTTTGATTTTCTTTTTTTATTATTATTATCATTTTTTATGTATAGGTTTAAAATAAGTTTCCTTTTTATTTAGATTTAAGAAATGTAAGTTTTCTTTCCTTCCGCTAGCATGCTAGCTTATCATCATTATACGTTTTCTTTCTATTTTGATTTGATCTGAGATTTCTTCTTTTGTTTTTCCCAAAACAGATATTGTATCTGTTGTATTGTCATATGTCTGCTTTAGCAACACCTCATGTCTGAGTCATGCCAATGAAGCTCCTTTGAATTTTAAAGTGAATTTGACATTTGAGAGAGTCAGAAAGAGAGACAGAAAGAGAGAGAAAGGAGAGAGAGAGAGTGTATGGGTGAGTAAGGGGACATAAGCAAACTAAGAGAGCAAAATAAAGCTTTCATAGGACACTGCTAATGCTGTGTGATATTCTCGTAAACATGTTTTTCCTCTTTACTCCTGAATGCACTTCTCACAGTTCCGGCTCATCAGTGCCGATGAGGTCACTTCCTGTTTAGGTCCACGTCCGGCATCCTGGATAAACAAGTG